>NC_140288.1:1039543-1049543 GCF_964030765.1 Micromesistius poutassou | reverse complement strand
CCTCACGTAAATCGACTGCATTCAGAACAGGCTTTTCTAACCAGTCGCCAATCAGAGCGCTTTCATTATTACATAACATTCACCCATTAATGCACACATTCATGCACACATTCACACGCCGACGGTGCTGTCAAGGATGCACGGTGACAGCCGGACCGTGGGGAGCAGTCAGGGCTAGGGTGCTCTGCTCAGGGACAGCTCGACACTCTAGCTAGGAGGACCAGCCAACCCTCTCTACCTCCTGAGCCATACGCCGCCCTTTACTTGAGCCATCCGAATCTAAAACCACCTGTTTCTAATCAAAAATTGACCGAAACGCACACCCGTCTGGAATACTACAACCTAGATTCTATCATCGCTGTCATCCTCTCTGTGTTAGCC
Organism: Micromesistius poutassou; assembly: GCF_964030765.1. Classification (NCBI taxonomy): domain Eukaryota; kingdom Metazoa; phylum Chordata; class Actinopteri; order Gadiformes; family Gadidae; genus Micromesistius; species Micromesistius poutassou. The sequence continues at coordinate 1,049,162 of NC_140288.1, read as the reverse complement.
ACATGCTATGCTAGCAACAAATCAACAACAGTCGAGCCGAGCATGGAGTCGTAAACACTCACACCGTACGCGCTAGCCCACCGGCGAGCCGCCGCGGGCAGACAGGGTCCGGAGCCAGACACACACCAGGGGCAAACCACAGGGGTCAAACCACAGGGGTCAAACCCAAGGCTGCCGGCGTTGGCGTGGAACACACACACACACACAGGGGCTGGTGGTGTCGGCGTGGAACACACACATGGGCTGGTGGCGTCGGCGTGGAGAACACACACACACACACACACACACACACACACACACACACACACACACACACACACACACACACACACACACACACACACACACACACACACACACACACACGGGCTGGTTCTAGGGTCTCCCCCCGTCTGTGGATCCGCCCAGACGCCCGTGGGACCCCACGTTGTGTCTCCAGCCGTCTGGGAGTGAAGGGTTAGACGTGCAGAGGAATGTTTTGACCGCGTTCCAACAGTCAATATGCGGTGTCGCGGTAATATTGTGACATGCGTCGGCGCACGAATCAGAGACAGCTTATTATGGGATGAAGGAAGAGTCACTGATAGATAGACGGTAGAATATAACTACTTTGTTAATTACGTACCATGTTAACCCGAGATGACAGCAGAGAGAATACTCATCACAAAGAAAGAAATAAAACATGACCTAGTTAACCACAACATGTCGCAACGTTAATTGAAAAGAAAAACAAAAGTAACCTTTAACACTAAACTATAAAGGAACTGACATTTGTGTGTGACGAGTGTATGACGCGAGGAAATGATGCATCAAAGGAAATATCACCGACATCTGCATCGCTCATGAAGCACCCAGAAAGAGCACAACTTAAACCAAGACTTGACTTACAGTTGAATCCTGGCTTCTTCAAACCCTGTCACCAAGTGCCAGAGATCAAGTACCAAGTGTGTGTGCCACACCTGCCTCTGTGTGCATACAGGTGGCGTGTGTCTTGTTACACATAGGGGTGTGTGTGTGTGTGTGTGTGTGTGTGTGTGTGTTATGTCATCTCTTCCCAAGGAAAGTCTTTGGCATCAAAACAAGCAATTGGGCAAAAGAAAGAAGAACGATACAGCATCAGAAAGAGAGGGAGAGAAATAGAGAGAGGGAGGGAATGAAATAGACCCACAGAGAGAGAGAGAGGGAGAGGGGGAATGAAAATTACCTAGAGAGAGAGGGAGAGAGAAGGAGAAAATGAGAGAGATAGAGAGAGAGAGAGAGAGAGAGAGAGAGAGAGAGAGAGAGAGAGAGAGAGAGAGAGAGAGAGAGAGAGAGAGAGAGAGAGAGAGAATGAGACCCCAGACAGAGAGAAAGGGCTCCAGAAAGCATCAGTTTGTGTGCCTCACCCTCTCTCCTCCAGCAAGGTTAATCAGGTCAGCTTGAAAGACAGATTCCCATCTTAGTCTATTTGCTCTCCCTCCCCTTGTCTTTCTCTCTCTCTCGCCATGGTCTCTCACTCTCTCAGCCTGCTGGTTTACACTAATTCCTCAGCTCCAGTGGAGCTGTCGACTGTTGCGTCTGAAGGAAAACCCTGCTTGAGCGCTTTCCCCCGTCCACTATCAAACGCTAACGTAATGCCTTCTGCCGCACTTCAGCCACACAGCTTTCTCTCTGTTTAGCGGCAGGGCTGTATCTCTGTTCAGGCTTTCGCTTTCTCCTGCATCAGACACTCTGCTGTAGAATACGCAAAGAAGTTAACGTCAAGGGAGCGGTGTGTGTGTGTGTGTGTGTGTGTGTGTGTGTGTGTGTGTGTGTGTGTGTGTGTGTGTGTGTGTGTGTTGTGTGTACAAAGTTCCCCTGAAGGACGGTTGCTGATTATTGATCACTTTTTCCTTTTATTGGATTTATCCACACAGAATCGTCCCTCACCGGGGGAATCCAACACCTCCTCTCCCTCCCTGCTCCTCATTCTCCACCTCCATGTTCAAACTGACCAGCAATCAGTCTGCATCCCCCCGACGTTGTCATAAGCGGTGGTCAGTCACGGGGCTGTGTGTCAGTATTTCTGAACGCGCGTCCACTGCAACGGGGGCCATTTGTACCCAGGGCGCCACCTAAAACGGCTCGCTCGCCTCTCACATTCAGCCCAAATCTCCCATCTCCCACACTTCCACCCCTTCAGAGCCTTCTACCGTCCGTACCACACGGCCTGGCGCCGCCGCCGGCGCCGCCGCCGCTGCTGTAGACCAGGGAGATTCCCCAGTGTGTGGGCGGAACGTGGTCTGGCCGCGACAACCTGGATTAGCTTCCCCCCGGACTCAGACTAAATCTTAATATCTGGATCTGAGGTCTGAGGATGCACCGTCCGGGGGGGGTGGGAGAGAGCGAGAGCGAGAGCGAGAGAGAGAGAGAGAGAGCTCCAGAAAGAAAGAAAGAAAGAAAGAAAGAAAGAAAGAAAGAGAGAAAGAAAGAAATAAAGAAAGAGAGAGAGAGAAAGCTCCAGAAAGAAAGAAAGAAAGAAAATGTCCAAGAGATGGAGAGGGAGAGAGAGTTGATGAAAGAGAATCAGAGAGAGAGAGGTGGAGTCAGCAGGTCGACGTATGCGCTGCAGACCGCAGTCCGCACACGTGTGGAACAACGCTCGATCCAACAGCCCGGAAAAAACAAAGGACACCCTACTCCAGGGCGTTCCTGGAGCAGGGTTGGAAACGTCTCGTGGTTCGGACGGAGGTGCGGCCACACAGCCACACGGCCACACGGCCCTAGGGATATCATGGCAGCGTCTCCGCGCCCCGGAGCGAATGCTGATGGAACGCTGACGGAACGCTCTCATCTCGTCTCACAGAAATGAACATGAACTGAGAAAACAGAGAAATTAACTCTCTACACAACACGCGTGCTCTCTCTCCCGCTGTAGCCCAGACAGGCATGCAGTGATGAAGGAGCACAAAGTGATGTAAGTACCAGTGAAAAATAATACGAATTACTTAATATCACATGATGTGGAGTAGATCTGAAATCACGCTGAAGGTTAACCTTTGAATCGATTCCTCTCTAGCTGCACTCCAAACTCGGCATGAAAGTTTAAAAATAATTGCTTTTTATATTAAAAGCGCTGCTCTGATGAATATAAGATGAATCCAATATAAAAGGCTAATATAGGCTAAATTATCTTTGTGTACTTATGAAAGTCTATGAAAAAAATAAGAGCCTGTTTACAAAATGCATTCATTTGAACTCATTTATGAAAGACGAAATGTTAAATGTTTTGTGTAAACACTGTTTTACTGAGATGAAATAGGAAGAATGTGATATGGTCTACTCGCCTAAACGCGTTAATTTGTTCTCTTTTCTACAGATTAACATAATGTATTCAATAACAGGTGCCAGATGACACTATCAAACAAATGTCGCTTTGAAGTGCCTGACGTGCAAATTCAAAAGGGCTAAAATAATAGGCCTCATATTATGGGATGGAGAGACAGCAGAGATAAAGATTCCGGGACATTCAATGTTCACACATGCGCACGCACACACACAGATATACACACACACACACACCTTGTAGTTGGGCAGATGTGGAGCTAGTGAACTCACTGTTTCAGCTGGAATCAGAACACTGGGAATCTTAAGAAATCGTTTTGGCAGTATGTATTTTTATGTGACACACATCACTGACACACACACACAGAGGATATTGTTTACTTGTGAACTCTTCGCCGACCGCTCCCATTTCCTGCCAGGTTGCCATGGTTATTATAATCACCCCCTCAGCATTCAACTTGCAAACACTTGACCCCCCTCCCCTTCCTCCTGCCACTTCCCTTCATCACCGGCGTTCACAAGGTCTCTCTCTCTCTCTCTCTCTCTCTCTCTCTCTCTCTCTCTCTCTCTCTCTCTCTCTCTCTCTCTCTCTCTCTCTCTCTCTCTCTCTCTCTCTCTCTCTCTCTCTCTCTCTCTCTCTCTCTCTCTCTCTCTCTCTCTCTCTCTCTCTCTCTCTCTCTCTCTAAATCCAATAGCCTTTTTTCAACGCCTCCTGTGCCTTTTACATTCGGCCTTCTCTGCGGCTGAAACAAAAAGAAGTTGTTGCCACTTGGAAGCAAAGAGAAATTATTCATTGCCGCCATGGTTCCTTTTTGTCTGAATTTGAAAGCACTGGTCAGGTTTGGTCAACTTTTTTTTTTTTTTTTTTTGCACAAAAAAAAAACCTGCTGGATTATAAAAGCTTCGCCTCTAGTCCTGTAGTTATTCTTGCATAATTTCATCCATCTGAATATTCCTCCATCCACCTTAATGAAAATATCCCCCATTATCACATCCGTCAAACCATACATCTAGCCCTTTATTACATCCTTCAAACCAGCCATCAAACCATACATCAAGTCCACTATTACATCCATCAAACCATACATCTAGCCCATTATTACATCCATCAAACCATACATCAAGTCCACTATTACATCCGTCAAACCATCCATCAAACCTTCATCTAGCCCACAATTCCATCCATCAAACCTTCATCTAGCCCTATATAACATCCATCAACCACCAGCGGTTCTCAAAGTGTGGGGCGCGCCCCACTGGTGGGGAACAGAGACGTGACAGGTGGGGTGCGACAAACGGGAGGAAATTTCACTGAAAACTCCACATTTCTTATGGTAGGAGTGAAAGCTTGACAGTAGGGCTGGGCGATATGGACCACAAGTCATATCTCGTATTTTCAAGCAGAATGTCGCTATAAGATATATACATGCTATAAAATAAGTGCTCTCGTCATTCTACATCGGGGGCGCCGCGTCGCTGTGCTCGTTAACCTGCCTGTAGGCCAGGGTGGCTAAACATTTTAAAATTAGTCAGTCAAAAACAGTCGGAGCAAGATGTGGCAAATACATGTTTCTCGCTGAAGGGGATTTTAAAAAGTGACGCGAGCGGAAGAGCGGGGGCCGGGGGCAGAGCGTGTGTGAGCCAGAGGCAGAGCGGGACGGAGAGAGAGGTGAGCAGAGCAGAGTCCTGCACGCCTCTCATGTTGCAAACCCGCACCCGTCCTTATACCCGCACAACTTAAAACCACATCCGACCTGAATATCAGATCCAGCACCGGAGAAGTCTCGCTCACTTTCTGCGCTGGACGCACTGAGCAGGGATGGCGAGGATAAATCTGTCCATCTGAGCGATATTGGGAAACGAACGGCCGTGCTTCTCCCCACCGCGATCACACACCGACAGAGTCGTCTTTAGGTGTTGCAACCGAGCAGCAGCTTCGCCCCGATGCAGAGCCTCGTCACTGGAATCCTCCCCGTCCGATAGCGTGTCCGCTGACACTCCAGCTCTCTTCTCGGCCGGGGGGGCGCTGCTCGCATATTTTGTAGACGTGTCACTAATAATGATTTTTTTTTAATTTGAAATAGGCCTACATTTGAACATTTTAAGCTTGCAGCTTTGCAGCCACTCATGCAGGTATAGGTCTCATGAGTTCAATTGCTCACCTGTCTTGCCAAATGCATTGCTCGTCTTTTTTTTTTTTTAACAGATTGCAAAGTGGCACTTTTATTTTCTCTTTTTTTGAACTTGGTACAAGTCATGACACAGCTGCACTTTTATTTTCTCTTGTTGTTGAACTTGCTGTTATTTGACGTTATTGAGTTAGAATTTAGATACAACATGATGTAACTTGATGTTACTTCAATAAATGTGGAGATGTTAAGCTTGGCGTATTTCGTTAGCGTTGTGTTGGGGCGATGGGGGCAGGTGGGGCTTGAACATCCCCCCTTGTCCAAAGTGGGGGGTGACCGAAAAAGTTTGAGAACCACCGCATCAAACCATCTATCATTTAGCCCATTATAACATCATCAAACCATCCATCAAACCATACATCTAGTCCACTATTACATCCATCAAACCATACATCTAGCCATTATCACATCCATCAAACCATACATCTAGTCCACTATTACATCCATTTAACCAACTATACATCTAGCCATTATCACATCCAACAAACCATCTATCAAACCATACATCTAGCCATCATCACATCCATCAAACCATCCATCTGTCTACTTCAGGGGGCGGGGATCCACCCATTAACATTTCCCCTTTAAGAGACCGTTTTATAAACAAGCATCTTGCAGTGCAAAGTAAACAGCGATACATGAAATTAAAGATGCAGTAGGTACGATTTGAGACTTGTAAAGAGCGTGGGGGAAAAAAAACAGAAGTGAACAAAACGATCAAACCAACGAACCAGAAAACCTCTCTCTCCTCCTATGTCTCTCCACCATTGAGAAGCATTGCATTTCACACACCTGTGCTTGGCTGGAGTGATGGATTATCTGAACCAATAATGGAAGTGATGCCCTGATTGGTCAGAGCTGAGCCAGGCGCAGTCTAAAATCAAAGTTGGCTCAACAAGGTCAGTGCAGTCACCCTGAAACAGATATTCTCACACGCACTTCCCTCACTTATAGCTGAAGGATGGCTCGGCAATTTCTAATAAATTACACTCAAATAACAGATGTTAAATCTGACCTACCGCACATTTCAGGGGCCGGTAAGGGCATTCTTATTACAACTCTTCCACCTAGCCATCCACTGAAAGGCTCAAACTGCACTTATCCACCCAATCCACAATCTAGACCAGCGGTCCTCAAACCTTTTTCTACTAGTGTACTCCCTCTAAGATATATTTTTTTACCCCCTTCACCGGCACTTTTTTTTTGTGGTAGAAAAATAAATAAAATTAACATGAAACATGTTTGTGTGCGTACGGAGTTCAGAATTTAAACTAAAGCTCAGGGTGGGAAAAAAAATAATTCTTCTTTTGAAAATGTCCAAGTACACCACGCAGTAGCCCTAGGAGTACCCCCGTACCCCCGTTTGAGAACCACTGCTCTAAAACAACACGTCCCACCAGAAGGAAACACACAGCGTAACATTACAAAACCCGCTAACCAGGAAAATAACAAATCCTTCTGCTCCGGCACATCACCACAGAGTCCTGGAGTCGGTACGGTAACCTAGCAACACGCCACATTCTACGCAACATTCGACCGCGTCCCGGCGTTTACTACGCAATTGAAAACAAAACCAACAATCGGGCCGTACGGGGCTGTTAAAACACACAGAGCCGCCGCTGAATTAACTTCACTTCACGGCGGGGGGGTCTCGGCGCGGTCGCCCCCGGCGACGGGCCGCTAAAGGGCAGGCGTCGCTCCGCGCCCGCTAAGAGCTCTCGGAGACGCCGCAATTACCGCGCCAAATGTCACCGCCGTGTTCCCGTCCGTCGCTGAGGAGGGGGAACCATGGCAACGTCGCAAACGGATGAGTCAATTAAGGCGGAACATGAGTCAACCCCCCCCCCCCCCCACCCACCCACCCACCCACCCACCACCCACCACCCTCTCCGTCTGTGACGAGGTCGTCTTCTGGAACGTGACAACGCACCAATCAGGGCTCTTTAAATAAGACGGGCTGCTGACAGGAGAAGCAAGGGATTGTGGGTAAGGGAGATGTTGAGCCTAGTACTCTCGGTAGACGCGTAAGGATGGTCTCGCCTCGGTTAAATCGGTTTAATTAAGAACATGAACGTTTGAATGTGATTCCATAATGGCTTTTAAGCACAGGCTGTGTGGGGACAGACACTAAACATTCTCTCTGTCCTATAGAAAATTACCATTTGTGTTTTAGGTTACGCTACGACTATGAAGCTAAATTGGCGCTCCGAATGCTTTGGGCTTCAATAAGTGTTGCTTCAATGATGTGTGTGTGTGTATAGGAGTGTGTGTGGCTTTAAACATGGTGCGTTTGTGAATGTGTGTATTTAAAGATAGTGTGTGAATGTGACTGTGAATGTGACTGCGTTTTTTGTGTATGCCTCACAAATCAGACTTTCAGATTAATATACAAACTCACACAGCAGAATAACTCAAGTCTGGGTCAACAATGTTTCCTTTTCCTTTCACACAAACCAGGCTCCAAAAAAAAAAAAAAAGGTGTGTGTAAAGGTTTCAATTCAAGACTGAGTGGCCGCTGTAGAAAAATCCCTCCTTATTGAAATTGAGATTTCTTTTCAGCAGAACACGCGTTACAAGAAGTTCAACAAGGCTGGACTCGGTCCCAAGCTGCTGCTTTCAGTCCACTCTGTTCCATGTCCTCCCAGAAGCTCTGCTGTAGCACAGCGATGAGAGCATGCATGACTGGGTGCATGAGCGGGCAGAAGTATCTGTGTGCATGTCAGAGCCACGGTGGCTGCTAAAGACCAGCGGGTTCCTCACCGCGCTGGTCTCCCTGAAGAACCCTACCCGGCATGTTGCTCCGGAGGTGGAGCGGGTTGACTCGTAACCGGAAGCTTACTAGTTTGATCCCCGGCTCCTCCTCCGAGTGTCGAGGTGTCCTTGAGCGAGACGTCTAACCCTAACTGCTCCGAACTACGAACTGGCTGTCGCCTCTCATGGTTGACACCGCCGTCTCTGTGTGAATGTGTGCGTGACTGGGTGAATGTTAGGTAATACTGTAAAGCGCTTTAAGTGGCCACTGGTTAGAAAAGCGTGGTACAAATACAGTATTTACCATTTGCCATTTCACTTCACTCAAGCTCCACTCTCCAGCAAATGGAAGAGGATGGGCTGGTAGAGCGACCACGAACGATAAAGAGCGATGGACTGGCCCCGATCGATCCGATCGATGGCCTCGGACCGGCTGGAGGAGGGTTGCTCGGACCCCAGTATGGACACGGGGGGTCGGGGGGGGGTGTGTGGGGGGGGGGGGGGGGGGGATCGGGAGAGGGGTCACACACGTGGACGAGGTCATCCATCAGCCACCAATCAGGGGGGCTCTCATTTGATTAAAGGCCGTGCGGTAACGATTAGAGAGAAGAAGGGGCTGATGGAGATGGGTTCAGGAGTGGGTTCACCTCAACGAGGAGAGAAGGCCGGGGAGTGCGCGGTGAGTGAGAGGCCCTATCCAGACACCAACACGAGCGCTTTATTAAGAGAGACAGACAGAAGAAGAAGACCGATCAAACGACGCGGGCCGCTGAACGTTTGAACCGATAAAAAACAAAACGCAGACTGCGAACGATGCACACCCGTGAAATTATTCAATTGTGTTTGTTTTGTCTTTTTTATTTTCATCAAGACGTGCTGTAATACAAAATGACAGATTCAGACAAAGGAAACATATCATGAAGCATATTATTCTTTCTTTTTATCAACACTGGAACACCTTCAATTTCACGGTTGGAGACCCCAGCCGTTCTCCGTTAAAAAGGCATCCGAATCTGGAGCTGAAACTCGACTGTGTTTTAATATCAATGTAACCGCACTCAGCGCTCCGATGCTGTTTTTAATCAAACTAATGTAAACACGTCCGCCGAGCCTATTCTGCCTCCACTGAGCCAAGGAACACACGCTCCCGACTCACTCGCACTGATTGGTCTCCAGCAGCTGGCTTCAGTGAGGTCAGAGGGGGCAACAAGGGCCCTGCCTTACAGATGTACACACTATGAGGTCAACACACACACACCACAGCCACCACAGAGCCTCTGGGAACGGGAAGGGTGCTCCCACTGGAGAGGGAGACAGGGGCGAGGAGGAGAGGGAGAGAGAGGGAAGGAGAAAGAGAGGAAGGAGAGGGAGAGAGG
>NC_140288.1:1003626-1039343 GCF_964030765.1 Micromesistius poutassou | reverse complement strand
GGAAAGTAGTACAAATTACAGAAATTCTTGATTGTTTTCAAGAATATATGAATTATTGACTAAAGTCAGATTGAAATGGTAAGAATGAGGCGATGCTGTCAAACTCAAGTCACTTGAAATTGGAATATGTCCAACGTTAACAAAAAATGATTTGATTTGTAAACAGACATGACGTTCTGTGTGAAGACGTCTGATCAAGAGGTCCACCTCTAATGTGCATTGATCATTCATCTCAGTAGCAGTCAGGACATTTTGGCCAAAGGACTGAGCATGCTCGTCTCCACTGGCTACGTGAGGCGCAGCCCAGAGAGGCTTAGGCTGCTCTGAAATACCGTTCATAAACGCAGCGCTGTTTGTGGATGTGAGTGGATGTGAGTGGATGCGTGTGGATGCGTGTGCGGGTGTGGTTATAGGTGTATGTGTGTGGATCCACTTGTCAGTGGATACAATGCACGTTAAATATAAACATAAAAGTTTGGAAAGAAAAGACGGTTTAGCCATTATCCGATTTTTCGGACAGACGTGGGATGGACGTAATTTCCGTCATTCCATCATTTCCAAGTTATAATTTAGTAGAAAAACGCCCACAGGCCATTCTACGCAACTGAGAAAGTTGGAGAAGGTCAGATTTTTGGGGTGATTACTGCATACTGTTAAAAATATTGATTTGTTGAATGTTCATATAATATTTTGAAACAAACTGTTGTAAAACTCGACACCTAACAGAACGAGACCGTAACAAAATTACAAACCAAACAAAATTACGCTTACTTTCGTTAAACATAAAATAAAATTGATTTAAACTCCCGACTCCACTACAAAGCGGCGTAGATTGCGTGCGGTCCTCAGAGCCACTGTGAAGCGTGTACACTGTTGATACGTACCGACCGAGGCAAGAGGAGCTGCATTATTTAATCATCTTTTTTTTTTTTTTTATTATTTTCACACAGGCAAATAAAAAGACGCCGCAGGCCCTAGGACCCCTGACTGCTTGATTTGAGTGAAAACAGAATAATAAGGAGAGAATAACGAAGCACAAACCGCGCCGTTAGAGAGACGCTCCATCAGGGACAGCCCGGGCTGATTTAAGAAATGCGCTCTTTGTTTGAGGAAACTTTGACTTTTAATACACCGCAGGGCCGTGAGAGACATCCACGCAGTGGTTTAATTTAAGTAGAGCTGTCAATCACACTGCTGTACAGGCTCGACAGAATGCACAAACACACAGGGAGCAAACCCCCACTAATTACTATTACAGTAAGAGAGGGTCTCTTCTGTCTCTGGTGGTGTGTGTGTGTGTCAGCGTGTGCGTGTGTGTGTGTGTGTGTGTGTACACAAAATCAGAGGAGGAGGAGGAGGAGGATCAGAACTGATACAGACGGACAAACAACAATATGATGGAGCAGAGCACAACAGTAGAGTAGAGTAGAAAAGAGGAGTGGTAAAGCAGAGATGGGTAGAGTAGAAAACGGTAGTGGAGGGTGAGGTGTAGAAGACCACAGTACAGTCGTAGTACAGTGTAAAGTTGAACAGCGTCGTACACAACAGTAGAGTTGAGTAGAACTGGAGAGCAGAATAGAGTTGAAGAAGATGTAAGGGAAGAGACTTGAAGAATGTATGCGTTTCATACACATGCGTTAAAACGGAAGGAATCACAGAGTTCAGACGCCAAAATTAACACGGTCAAAATATCTGTTCAAAACGGGACAAAAGACATTAGACGGTCAAAATGCCCTGATCAAAATGCAGCATTTTGAACTCCTATTGCTTCCATAGTCTATACTGTAGCCAAGTCAAACCCAACAGCATCTTCGTTCATTGTTAATAAATAATGAATTGCTGTTCAAAGGTCCATCCTACACATGCATATCTTCCTAAGCCTGTGTCTTATTGGAGTCTCCTGGAATGCTGATTTAAAGCTGTAATAAATTAATCGTTATCGTATCTGAGCCTCCAGTCGCGTCGAGGTCGGCTACGGCCGATGGAGAACAAATTATTTGGGATTAACAAACAATTGCGGGGAAAACCTTAGAGCACATATGGAGCCGTACACCAGAGTTCACCTGAGGAGCACTTTGTCTGCAAGCCAGCCGGCTCTGTTCATCTGCCTTGTTTACATGAAGCTACGCTACATTGAAGTCCATTTACAACATGTAGTTTACATTTAAATTTACATTTAGCAGACACTTTTATCCAAAGCGACTTACAATAAGATAACATTTACATTTGTCAGAACACAATAATATTTGTCAGAAGAAGAGAAACAACAACATATTGCTGTTGGTACATTAAAGTCTGTGTTGCAGGGTTATTAATTTTTTTGTTTGTGCAATTTGCTTGTTGGTAATAAACATTTAAAAAAGGTTATCCATTGTATTTAATGTTGTTGGGTATTGCATGACGTCACGTTGGGGAGACGACAGACTGAAGCCCCATTGAGACCCTTGAGAGTAGAGACTAGTAAGAGAGTGTTCAGCAGATAAATAGATAAATACATAGATATATATAGATAGCCTAGATAGATAGATAGCCTATTCAAGTATTTATTATTGCCAAACGACACAAATCGTCTGGAATTCATTTTGGTGATTCGGCTCACACAGGACATTAGGCTACAAGACCACACAGAACAAGGGAGACAACAAGTCTGACTGGACATACACAAAATACATCACATTAACACTAGACACCTGCGTTGATAGATGGATATAGATAAATATGTTATATATAAATATTTTTTGCCAAGCGGAGCCAGCCAGTCCTGTGTGCGTATGCAAATTAGCCATGTGCGCCAAACAGAAGAAGGACGTAATGTTGAGAAGTCATACTAAAAACGGATAGCAAGCGACAGCTAAACCAGAGTGTATCACTCACACACTGTGGGTCCATCCTAACTTAAGGTAAGAGGCTATTTAAATCTTTGCAGTGACTGAATGTTGATGGTGGAACTGATTGTTGTGCATAAGATGAGTGTGTGCGACTGTGCGTTGTGTCCTTCCCGGCTTCGCACTACTGCATGGTTAGTTGTGGTTGGTTGTGGTCTTAGTGAAGCAGCCCAGCCTTGGAGCTGGAGAAGTTGGAGTGATTGTGTACGTGCGTGCGAGAGCGAGAGAGAGTGGACACCCGCCGTGGTGATGTTTGGCTCGTTGTGGGCTGTCAGCATCCGACGGGTTGGATGAATGTGCTTTGTGTGTCAGTGCTGTATCTGTCTGATCGTATTTCCTGTAGATGGATGTTTGTAATGCACATCTTTGCCTCTCCTTGTTATAAAACAAAGTGTATCGAAACAACTTTAGTCAATGCAGCCTCCTATGTCAGTTTTGCTTTACGAATACTATAGCATATCGGTTTATCAAAATTGTTAAGTGTGTGCATGTGTGTTGTCATGTAGGCTATAGACTGATTGTCTTGGCTTGCATCGATGAACTATTGTAATGTTATAACTTATAGGCCTACTGCATATTGAGGAATGTAGATCGGTATTAAGCAACAATCGGGAGATGGGACCCCACGAATATTGACGGGTATTTTGCACACTGGGTAAAAGCTTAGAAATAAACACTAGGCAAAGATGTTGTTACTGGAGCAATAGGCTACCATCAAAATGTGGGATAACTAATCAAATGTGTTTACAACGTCGGAGGAAAGATTTAATTAGGGATTATCTGGGGGGGAATTTCGCAGGTGGGACTGGCAAGTAGCAGGTGGGACTGGCAAGTAGCCATAATGCTAGCCCATAGCTAGCATTATGCCTTCTATTTCTAGATCTTCTGACTAAGTAACGGTACGTATCTGAACTAACAACACAATCACTGTCACTAGAAAGAAAACGTGCTGGCAAGGGTCGTTTATTGATCAAGGGGGAAATGAAGACAGCGAAACCTCACAGCTTTAGGTGAAACCTCTACCATCATGATAGAAAAGACCACCATATCAGATAGCTATCAATTAAAAAGAAAGCAGGGAGGTAACATGCTCATCTGGAGAAACAGCTTAGCTTCTTGTCCTTATAATTACGGGCTGGCGGAGTTGTTGACGCGCCAGGGTTAATGCGCCTAGGCGCGCATCAACGCGTTAACGCTGAAATGCGATATACCGGCGGGCCAATTCTGATAGACATTAGATATTATCTGGGGGGCCAAATTAAATGACACTGCGGGCCGGATTAGGCCCGCGGGCCTTGACTTTGACAGCTATGCATTACATGAACAAAAACAAAGTCTTCACTCTCTCAAACATACGTAGATGTCATAATTACAGAGGGAATTGTTATGTTGACGTTCAAATATATGGTATATGCCAGTATATGCCAAATTGCTGCAGTATTATTGGCTGTGTAGTATATGCCAAAAGTATATGCCAAGTATATGGCAGTATATGCCAAATTGCTGCAGTATTATTGGCTGCGTAGGTTAGGCGTTCATTTTGGCCGTCTAAACGCGGATATTTCCTCTTTGTTACCGCAGTTTTTTCTCGGTCCGTTTTGCCTTGTTAAGGGGTACTTCCTGAGACGGTTCTGTCACACCTTATATGGAACTTCCTGCAGACCAGAAAGGGGTGTGGTCCACTCACCTCTGGGAGAGCCAATGGGAGCCTCGCTGTGGGACTTGACGAGCCGACTGTCGCCGTGGGGACTGGGCAACGACGTCTCAGTGGTGGTGGCCTCTTCCTCCGTCCCCTCCCCTCGACACGACCCTCCCTCCTCCTGCTGCTGCTGCTGCTCCTCCTCCTCCTCCTCCTCCTCCTCCTCTCCCTCCTCCTCCTCCTCCTGTGGCCCCTCCACCACCACCTCCTCCTCCTCTCCCTCCTCCTGCTCCTCCTGCTCCTCCTCCTCTCGGCGCTCCGTCTCGTCGTCGCGCCGCTGCCTCTCCTGCTGCTTGCTGTGGTTCTCGATCACCTGACGCCAGAGGGGGGTGATGTCGTCAGTCGCGGTTTGATGACGTCACGAGCGCACAACATTAGCACCGCGTGCCCGCTGGACGAGCTACGAGGAGCACTTTGATGTTCAACCAAAGTGTTCAACAGCAAACTCACCAAAGAAATACATTCACATTTACATTGAGGGCATTTAGCAGACCCTTTTATCCAAAGTGACGAAAGAGAGAAAGAGAAACAATACATCACTGTTGGTACAATAAGGACGTTCATATAACCAAGTGCCAAGCACCAGCAATTGATAAGTTAACCCATCCCCGGTGTACAACAAAAATAAGTGCCAGGACCAGGATGTACAAACATACAATAAGTGCGTACATTCAGTACGCAGAAAAGGATAGAGGGCAACAGCCCACCTCAGTGCCCTCATCTTCCAGAAGACGAGGGCACCTCATGCCCTCGTCTTCTGCCAGCAGCCCTGTTATTAAAGTGGTCCCTGCTAAAGAGTCCGGGGCCCTTCTAGGGCCGCTCGAAAACCTCCCAGACACACGTTTTCTCTTAAGAAGAATCAAATCACCTCCCGTATCCTTGCGTCACCTCACGCTCTCCCCAACTTTCCTAAAACACTCTCCATCGTCTCACCATGATCCAGAGCCCCCCCCGGGGCGTCAGCCGTCTGACATTTTGAAATAAATCTAGTAAAAAACAAACCGAGAGTCCGTCCCCCCGTTCGTGGGGGGTCTCACCTTGTTGGCGGTCTCCATGACAACCTCGATGTTGAGGTTGTGCGCGGCCATGGCCAGCAGCTCGTCGTCGTCGTCGCCCACGTCCCAGGCGTCGCTGGTGATGCTCTCGAACTCCTGGAAGGTGGTGGCCTTCTTGGGCTTACCGCCCGGGGTCACAGGGGCCGGCTTGGGGCCCGCCTTGATCAGACTGGGGGAGAGGCAAGGGAGGGAGAGAGAGAGAGAGAGAGAGAGAGAGAGAGAGAGAGAGAGAGAGAGAGAGAGAGAGAGAGCGAGAGCGAGAGAGAGAGAGAGAGAGAGAGAGAAAGTTAAGAGAGAGAGCACGAGAGCGAGAGAGTTGAGAGAGAGAGAGCGACAAGATATAAAGGGGAAAGAGAGAAAAGGGAGGAAGGGAAGAGAGAGAAAGACAAAGGAGAGAGACAGACAAGGGAGGAAAGTTGAAAGCGAGAGAGAGGGAGGAAGGGGAGAGAGACAGGCACTTTAATTCACTTCAACACTCATAGGTTTGTGAAAGCCAAACGAGAAAACAAAAGAACACAGGTTTTCGTCCAGGAGAGGGAGAGCAAAGTCAGATAAATGACAGAACCAGGATTCCCAGGCGAGCGTCAAGTCCCCTGGAGAGACGGACGGTCTCCTGGACTAGAGCGAGGGTTCGGACAGCTGTGACAGGAGCCGGGACGACCGGGGACAAGTGGTTGAGGGTGGGTGAGTCGCCGTCTAGCCCCCCCCCCCCCCCCCCCCCCCTCACGACTCAGGCCGTGTGACAGACCCACAAGGGGGCGGAAGGACGAGGGGTCTCTGGGCGCCGCTAGATTGAATCCCTCCATTTTGAAAGGACACCATTCTGTTGATCCGTTTCTCTTTGTTGAGCGAGAGGACCGGAGAACAAACCTCCACTATCCTCCTCAGGAACATGAAATGAGACAATCCAAATGGATTTTAATTAAATCCCATCTTGCATAGGTGGGTGTGTGCGTGAGTGACTGTAGTGCGTGTGTGTGTGTGTGTGTGTACATTTGTGTATGTTGATGTGTGTGACTGTGAGAGTTGTCTGCGTGTGTGAATCCTTGAGTGGGTGTATGCGAGTGCGTTGGAGTCTTTGTGCGTATGTGTGTGTGACAGTTTGAGTGTGTCGGGGGGGGGTCACTGGGGTAAAAACACGTTCTGATTTTGAGACAAATGATTAGCATAACAAAGCGCAAACGATTTGTTCCCATTTGCGGACTTCTTTGACAACTTGGATGAGAAAGCTCTCAGTGAAGAACTCCATGACAGGACACCAGTAAATGAAACGCAATCCTCAGAGGAAATGAGCCACATCAAACACGACCTCCTAAATAACGTTTATTACTCAAATAGTAATTCAGCGCACGCGTGTGTGTGTGTGTACCCGTCGAGATACGGTGGCGTTGGATCTCTGTCTGTCTGTGTCTGACTGTGAATATAGATATATATTCAGGGGCCACTCTGAAATAACCCAGTGTGGATCCTGTTTGGCCACATCTCAGGATGATGAGATTAGACGGAGTGATGGTGAGTGGAAGCCTGATGCTTTAATGCTACAATGTCATGTAGCAAGTTTAATAAGGGCAAAAAAATGTAACCGTACAACCCATCTCAAGCAGACTGACTTGGGGCTACCGCGTGATAAATCTTAGTTTTATCCTCTGACCACTGAGATGGACAGAGGACTGCTGTTTTAATTTAGACCATTCCACTTCCTTCTCCCCCCATCTGAAGCCTGCACGTCAAGGGTATAAAGTGCCTGGAAACAACACATTATGTGATCGGTGGTTCCCATTGCACATTACAAGCCATTATCTTGCTCAACAATTCCTGAGATGCTTGATCATCTGAACCCACTTGTATGTCTCCTGTAGTTTCCACCATATTGAAGATCTTACTAAGACTAACAAAAAATCCTTAGCACTGAGTGTGTGTGTGTGTGTGTGTGTGTGTGTGTGTGTGTGTGTGTGTGAGTGTGTGTTCAGATCAGCTAGGAAAAGTGGCATTGGTTTGGTCATGTGCGTCACTTCCTGTTCGGTCAGGTGTTGACACACTACGCCCGTGTCATCATATCTATCATCATATCTAGCCTGGTGAACAAGGCCTTCCATGGTCTCATTAACTACACCAATAAACTTTCAGCACATGTCAATATTTAATGTTATACCACGATCCCATCTTCTGCCAGACACACCAATTAACAAACAATGAAAAAAAAAATCATAAAAGAATGCACGTCACATACTTGACATTGATATACGGGGAAACAATAAACAGCTTCGATAATAGCTGGATTTTCAGGTATGTTTACTCCAGATCCAATAACAAACAAAGTAAAGGGAATTAATTGTTCAACATCACTACACCCTTAAACCAGCGACCAGCACACATCCTCTCTATCGCAGAGTTGTGCTATATGGTCATGTTATGGAAGAGTTCAGTACGGTGATGTTAAACTGTGAGGTTGGAATAGAGGGGACAGTATGTACTCACAGTGTGTGTGTGTGTGTGTGTGTGTGTGTGTGTGTGTGTGTGTGTGTGTGTGTGTGCGTGCGTGTGTGCGTGCGTGTGTACTACTTCCCTTCCTACGCCAACAAATGAAATGAAATCACAGAATCCTTGAATGAAACACAGGCTTCAACGTTTGAAAGTTTAATGTTTTGTGGATCAATTATAGAAAAGTATGCTCATGGAAAGGAAAAGAAAACAAACCACAGGGACTTACTTGGCGTGCAGCAAGGGGTCAAAGGGGGGGTGCTGAGCACCGTACACATGCTGGATGCTGCGGAGAGGGGACAGAGGGCCTTCTGGTTAGGGGGTTCGACTCCCAGAATGAAGGTTACTGGGTTTGATGCCCCTATGACAACAGCTTAACCTGTGGAGATCCTTTGGCAAGACGCCTCTAGATCTGTGCCTTAGTGACATGTATCTCTGTTGACACCCTTCGTTGCATTTGATGTGTCTGCTAAAGTGTGTGAATAGTGAGCAGTACCGATACGAGGAACAGCCACACTACACTCCTCTGTCTGAGCACTGAATGATGTCTGGGCTAGCCGATGTAGCTTTGCAAGACTTTGCAACGTAGCATTGTGTGTTATTGTGTTTGTGCGTGTGCACATGCATACATAGTGCAGTCACATAAACACCTACTTCAAAATAGAAACGCTCATGTCCAGGAAAACATAAGGATGATATCATTATGCTGTTGTTGTTGTGAGCTCCTGTTAGCCAAGTTATGCTAGGGAACCGCTAACCATTTCAGCAGGATGGACAATGTCTCCGGTTTTAATGAAAAGGTGCTTATTCAGAGTAGATGTACGGTAGGAAGTAGGACGAATGGGGACTGTGTGCACCGACATTAAGAACAACCCACTACGGGAAAGTTTTCCTGCTCAACGATGAACTGTTAAATCTTGGGAGCTACATCCAAGGGTCCGGACGTACGGTGGGCGGTACCTATCGTGGTCAACAACCAATCCGCGAGTAGTTATTTAATGTTTCCTCTTCTTGCATATTTTTTACTTAACTTTTTAAACATAACGAGGTTTACATACTAATTTGTTTTAATCATATTATTCATAAATATTCAATTGTATTTCTAAACTTGTAATTGTTTATTTGTGATGGAGAGGGGGCCCGCCCCCATTGCATGTTGGGTTCGTTGATTGGTTGCTAAAGCAGAGAAGCACCCGCCCACACTATACGTTCGTAGCACTGATTGGTTAGCAACAGTGAGCATACGTTCGGACCCTTGGACCTACCATTCCCCAAGCTATGAAACCGAGCTAATGCTAACGCTAAGGCACCACGTCACTCACCTGCCGGGAACCTTGCTCGTACTCCGTTTCCAGAACTGCTTTTTATTATTCCCGTCGCTCGACATTGTCCCGCTGTAGGCCGACCTCTGCCCAACGCGAGTAACCGAGCGATGTCGTTGCCTCTAAAGAGTGAATTTATGTTTTTATTGACACCTCCACCTCCCCTAAACACTCAGAAAGCTGCCATGTTGATGCTGCCGCTGCTGCCGAAGCTTTCTGTGAGCAAACAGAGCGCTGATTGGCCGAGGCCTGCAGTGACCAGCAGCTGTCGACCAATCACGAGTCAGATCCAGTGCCGGGTGGCAGAGATGTGGCTGACGTCATCCGATCCAGAGACTAAAGTTGTCCGATTTAAGGAAATACCGTTTTAACATTATCTCAGGTTGTGTCAAAGAGTGCATCGTAAAAGTACTGACATGGATGGTGGAAATATAATTTTCTTTCCTTTATTTATTTAATTTTCCTTTATACAAGTTAAAGTAAAAAAAAAGTCCATATTAATTAATTCTGTATCAGTGCCTAAAGTAAAACTGTATGGTATCGATATATGTATCTTCAACGAATTTAAAGCGTTGAATGTAGTCTGGTCTTTGTCTTTTTTTTATCGTTTCAGAGTAAAAAAAAAATAATAATAATAATAATAATAAAATAATAAATTACTTTTGCAAAAAAAGTGCGCAACCTGACCAGTTGACCCCTCTAATTTAACGAAGGAAGGTTGATGTCCGTGAACGTCTGATCCATCCAGCCATGCTGGGTGAACTGGGAGCGCAGCAGCGGGGAAGGTCTCGCGCCAGGGCATTCACGCGCAGCGCGGCAGACTTTCAGGAGCCACGCGCGCTCGCGGACAGGACCTACGCCGCCGTGGTGACGTCACGCTCTCCACTCGTCGGTTCTTCCTACCAACTGGTTCAGAGTCAGACCGCCGGGCACGACGGGGGACTCCAACCGCCTCCATCAAGCCGTCTCAGGGATTTATTTAGTAGGCCTACTATCTCTTTATCTTTTTTATTTTTTATTTTAGTATTTATTTAGTATTAGTGTATATTCATATCCATCACGCCGCCTCGAGTATTTATTTAGTACTATTGTATTTATTTAGTACTATAGTATTTATTTATCACACTACGACAAAAAACAACAACAACAACAACAACAACTGCTTGACGCACAGTGGAGTAAGTTATGAAAGAAGAAAAAGAAGAAGAAGAGGAGGCAGAAGAAGCGGTGCTCCTGTCCTCGCGGCTGACGCGGGGCCGACGGCAGCAGGTCGACGTGCGGCTGTCTCGTAGCGTTTTGACGTGGAAGGACGTGAAGAGAACCACGAAGTGCGCCAACGTGGGCTCCGGTCACTTCTCCAGAACCGGTGAGTTTAAAGAGCGACTGCCAAGCAATGTCCTAATGGTCGTTTCTTTCCCTGCGCTTTGTCCTCAAAAGTTTCAGTTTCTTTCGTGATATATAAGACAGGCAGGTGTGCATACCCGTGTCCCGTCGGACCGTTCTTATCTCAGCAGACCGTTCTTATCTCAGGAGCGATAGATCAGGAGATATACCACGCACTGTTCAGGCGCGTCGTGCGTTACTTCCAACGTGAGCGTGTGTCGACGCGACACCCGCTCAGACGTGACCCGGAGTAGGCTCTACTCAAGGAGTAGAGACGACTAGAGTCAAGGAGTGGAGTCTACTCCAGGAGTATAGAGCCCACGCCGCACTTTGTGGTTTTCTTTACTTCCTTCACTTTACTCAAGGAGTACAGTCTACTCATTTGGACCGGAGTCTGCTGTAACTTGGACTGACAAGGATAAGAGTCTACTGCTTGACTAGCCTCTACTTCTTGAGTAGTGTCTGCTTGGAGGAAGACCTCTCGGAGGAGCTCAGGACCAGGAGGATTTGGGGCGCACTCACACTAGGCCATCTGTACCGTGCTGTAACCTGGCTACGACTGCCCCCTAAAGTCTAGATTCGTTTGGCTACTAGTGTGAGCACGCCATCCGTACTCCAGTACAGTTCAACTCCGTGGCCTCAGTTCACTTCGGAGAGGTGTACTGGACCCCTTGAGATTGCCCAGTGTGAGCACACAGAGTACGGTGCAGGGCAACTTTGCCTAGTTTGAGTGCAGCCCTTATTGATCTGTGGTGGCCACACACACACACACGCACGCGCGCGCACGCACGCACGCACGCACGCACGCACGCACGCACGCACACACACACACACACACACACACACACACACACACACACACACACACACACACACACACACACACACACACACACACACACACACACACAGGTGTTGCATTGTTTGTGTCTCCCAGACTATCTGGAATCTTCTTGTTGTTACACAAAAGTCAACTTTCTTTGTTGGCCGAGCAAAGACGGCAATCTATCCAGGCTGAAAGAAGGCTAGAGGAATTCCTCGAGTGTTGACACAGAGTGAGTTTATCCACTGAAGTCCAACTTTCTCCACTGTGGGTTCAAACGCTGTAAAATAATAAAAGCCTATTATCTATTAGCTGTGACACGTGGAAAGAGAGCGAGAGGAAGAGGTCTCCCAAGTTCCTGGTTCAAGATAATATGAAGTAGTTTGGTAGGTAAGGTGTAATAAACTTATATCATAAAAATAGATTAGAGAAAGATTGTAGACCTATATTAGATATATAGGTGTAAATAAATAACTTAAGAAAGATAAAAATATGTGTGTGAACTTTGTGAAACCGTCTATGTCTTTAATTTCTTCATAGTACCAGAAATCGAGCTTCATCTTGGACTTCATCATGGATAAATTAAGTCTGTGTCAACACTTAACGATTCCTTGAGCTTTCTTCGTTGGCAAAGATAGATTGCTGTGTTTGCTTGGCCAATCACAAAGTGGACTTTTGTGTTAAACAAACAATATTAAAAACCTTAAAGCAACAAGTAGATTCCAGAGAGTCTGGGAGATTGCAAAGCAACGCAAAGTGTGTGCGTGGGTGCATGAGTGTGTGTGTGTGTGTGTGTGTGTGTGTGTGAGAGTAAGAGTGAGTGAATCTCTGTTCACAAATGACGCACTGAGGATCAGAGCAGAAACCAGAGCTAACAACCACAATCCCCTGCAGAACTCCCCATGACCACGGAGCACTACTTCTCCTGGTCCTGAGCTCCACCAGTCCTGCAGCAGGCCCTGATGTACTTCCATCAAACTCACATTTGGCGTGTTCCCATAGGCTGTCAGACGGCTGCACAGACTAACAGAAGCTGTGTTCGAATTCGCTCCCTATCAGGGATATGTTGCACTATATAGGGTGCACGCCATTTTGTAGTGCTGTTCGAATTCTCAGTGGTTAATTTCATTCACTATATAGCTGACTATAAAATACCCAAAATTTGAGTGAACGTACGATGTTCCCTACATGTTACTCCCGTATACCACAATGCAAATCGTCCGCTAAATGGCCTAAATTTAAAAGTAAATCTTTAAATAAACATAGTAGGACATAATACTGTAGTACATTTTCTACAGATATCAAATATTCAGATTCAGATTCAACTTTCATTGTGCAGAGTACAGAGTACAGAGACAAGGAATTGTAGTTGGCTATCTACAGATCTTGTCAGATACAAGGTACTGACGAGATCGTTCTCGCGGTATTGTCGTCTGAGGGCAGGCAGCTGTGTATCAGTGGCATTTGAGAACAATTTGACGGCTCCAAACGAGCGCCCTGAGCAAACTGCAGCCATAGAAGCCTGATCGGGTTTGTTTTGGTGGCAAACAGGCCATTTTGTGTGCGTGAAACACACCATTTTCAATGTTGTTTTAACTATACTGGGGCGTCAGGCCCCAAATGAGGCCTCCAGGGACTGAGCGGTTTGTAGTCTTCTTTGGGGAGGTCTAAAAAGGCTCTGAGGAAGCCAGGGTAGTTTCGCTCCAAATAAATTCACTGTGATGGTTTGAACGTTAGCTCACGGGTTGGTGGAGGTTCAATACATGCTAGAAGCCGCCACAGGGTAGAGGATACCATATTGTTGATTGTCAGCATTGTAGGGCTGCTGTAGGGCTGTGGTGGTAAAATTCATCTCATTCTCTTTAGCAGTCCCTCTACTTTGTCTGGCACGTTTTCCCAGTTTTATTCACAAAGTCCTGGTTCCCTTTTGAACCGCTAAATACTTTAACCGCGCGTACACACACCCCTCTGTGTCAACCCATGCTCGTTAACCTCTCCCCAATTAAAACAGCCTCAGACGTTCCCCTGGTGACCTGATGAGGAAACTTAAATCACTCAGCACCTCGGCAAAAACAAGTCTCTTTGATGTCTGACCAAAGAGGTTACATAACGGGGGACAGTTTGAATGATGCGTTGTACCCTGGTATGGACAAAACAGACCAGTTAGTTTCTAAATGTGTAACAAAGTCTCTATTACAAGAGAGTAAAACATACCGGATGAGGCTGTCCTACGCGAAGTTGCTCCTAAAAAAGGTGCACTCAAACCACCGTTAATCTTTAGTACACTCACAATGTCCCACTACTGGCCTGGGGTCATGGCTGTGGAGTCTGCGTCGAGGCTGAATGTGTTTACCTGGTCCATGGAAGCGAGACCGGTCTCTATCACCAACGCACCACGGCCCTCTGTAATGCCCCCGATTAAAGAGACATTGTCAGTGAGCAACCTGCCAGGCCCACACTCGGTTTTACTCCCTCCTATCACCCACCCCGACGCGGCTGCCAAGCCCTTTGATGGCAGCTTACAGTCGGTGCAGAGCAAGCAGAACAGCCTCAAGCCTGTAATCGGCAACAAACCTTCCTTTTTAGGGAGCGGCGTTATGACTTCCACCCTGCAGCTTATGGGTAACCGCCCTCCAGCCGGACTGAGAGACGGTCCCTTTTACACCCGCCCCCACTCACTGACCAGAAGACTTTGTCCAAACCACCAGGCAGAGCCATCTGTCCCTGCTTCGCCCCTCCACCCCTGTAGGGCCCCCGCTGCAGATGACACTCATCCAGAGTGGCTGGACCTCCGCGAGGCCGCCGGGAGGACTGTAACGACCCGGCCAGGAATGGATTGTCTTTATGCTCGTTTCTGTGCACGTCAGCGAGCACAGAAACTCAGCCCTCTGCTGAGCTCTGCACGTTATGACAGCCTCGTCCCGGAGGTGGAGACAAGGGGGATGGATGAGCTTTTCTTTGACCGTTTTCTTTCCCCCCCAAGATTGAAAACTTAGGGAGATGATGGTGCATGCGTCTGTGATGCCGTGTTCAGGACAACCCCACCAACGCCACCTGTGCTGTAATGCTATTGTAGCATTTTCATATAATTCTACTTAAATGGCCTTAGAATATACAACTCATATGAACATGGCCTGGAATATGTAGAGAAGATAATCCCCATCCTTATTGAATTTGTGGGATGAAAACACATCACCACGCCGACAAATGATTAAATATGACTATTTCTATGTTATTTTTCGTCTGTAATGTTATTGTATGTGTATCGATTTCAGCTGAAAGTTAAATATTCTTTCTGCTTCGTTTTGACTCAATTTGTTTTTGAACTGACAGTGAAACATCTGGTCGATGGGTGTATTTTGCCCGATTTGTGGCAAATTGATTTGGAACTGTCCAAAGGCAGATTCGCCCCGTTACTGAAGAAGAATCACAGGCCCTCAGAACGTTATTGATCAATCAGGATCAAGCATTAACAATGCTGTCGTATAATCAGTCTTAATGTCCAACTCAGTGGACACACACACACACACACACACACACAAATTCACTGGCACTCTCACTCTCACACATCTCCACTCTCCCACACACGTCGGTTCGTCTAGACGAAGCTCAGCCTCAACAGACGCTGGGGGTCTTCTGTCCCGGGGCCCGAGGGAGACCCCTCCGTCGTGCCTCCTCACAGATTGATTCTCAGCACGTTTGAGGAAATCCCCCATTGCTGTCTGTAAGGCCGTGAGGGCGAAGATGCAGTCTGAAGAAGATGTGCAGGGTTCCAGCTGTCCCGAGGTCACTTTGGAGCTCTTTCCACCGTTGTGGAGCCAGGACAGCCTACTAGCACCTTACAGGCCACCGTAGCCTCCTGCAACCTCCCCGAGGATCAGTGCATCTTAAGGCGTTTTTACACTGCCAAGCCCGTTCGGTCGCGTCTCATCTCGAGATGCCTGTGTAGAACCGAGGGGGTGAGATCTTCATGGAGCGGCCTTCCTTGGTTCACGGGAGAAGCCGGAATTTGCATACTACGAATGTTTTTATTCTTGATTTTATTCATGATTTAAGAGACTCGTATGCAAGAATGAGTATACATCTCTGAGTGTAGGCTACAAACACGATAAACTATTTACAAGTGCAAAAATGCCAACATATTCTTTATTTTGCTGACCACTTGTTTTTTTATCCTGACAAAAGCCTCATAAGGAAAGTTCCTTTGCGCCTATCTTGTAGAAAAGGCGTGCATAAGACGGGCAAATTTGGCAGTGTAAAAACGTCTATAGTTACATATCAAGATACAGAGACGGCACATCTCAACCAAGTCTGGGGGTTTCACGGTATATGACATTTGTTTTTATGCATAATCAGGGGTTCACTAGTGCTGCCACTAACAACAAATTTAACGACTAATCTTTAGACAAATCTTTCAAGTCAACTAATCAAAAAATAATAATTACGCGCTGAAAGCAGGCAGGCATGCAACTATGCTGCTCACGTTTACATTGCGCGCATGGCGGGGTTTAAAACATTACTGCCAAAGTCATATCAAGTAATATAACGCAGGTGCGCAAGGCAGCCACAGAAGACGCCGACATTGTTCTCAACCACTCGGTACCTTGCCGTATTAATTATTATAAAGTATTTGAAGTGAATAAGCGACTGTTTTTGATTTGTTTATTTGGTTTTGAACAAATAGTTTTGGATACATGCCTTGGCTTTGAGTTTGTTTGTTTGTTACTTTGAAATTGCATACGCTTGCAAACACACACACACACACACACACGTTTATTCATTCACGCACGCACCCGCTACAACATGCCGATCTTCAATCAAAAAAAAAAATCAAGTGATGCTGCAGCACGTTGACAAGTCCGTCCCGAGGCGTCCGTAGGCTTTATGGTTTATATGTTTGAAAGCCGTGACACTCTTTTACCAGTTGGCCTGAGATACCACGCCTGGCAGTCGTACCAATGCGCGTTTAGAAGTGCAACATTGAAACGGTGTTCAACGTTGTGTAATCAAATACACCGGTATGGCCGTATATTAAAAAAATCATATCAAAACGAAAATACTCAACGGTATTCCGTGTGAACTGGTAGACAAGGCAAAGAGGTGGGTCTGCCCATGGAGGGTTTTTTTAATGGATTTTCAGGCGCATAAATCCTTCTTCATTAAGCGGCCATGTCTGAGCGCGGTACACCTTGTTGTGTGTGTTATGGTAATAAGCTACTTTAATGGTCGGGGCTTGTGTTGTACACCAACACTGGGGAAGTCATTAGTGGTGATGGGGTAATTATGGCTGGCTACTGTTAGTTTGATAACAGCTAAGTGCAAACGCCGTCCAAGCTAAGGGCCGGGGAAGGAATACACCTTTACTCAGGTGCAATTACTAAAGGCGCATTAGACGTGGATTACATTATATAGACGTCGTTAGTGTCAGATGAAAGAACTCAGGAAAACATACACTCAGAGAGAGAGAGAAAGACTCAAGGGCTCCTCAGACGAGGACTGTGTGCAGAGAGATGCCCTTAATGTTTACCATTGATGTGTTTCCTCCTCAGCTCAGCTGTTCACCGGTATCTGCTGTGGCCCAGCCCAGAGGTTAAGGCGTGTCACTCAGACCTAGAGAGAGGATAAGCTGAGAGAGAGGGAGACAACCAGAGAGAACGGGGGGAGAGAGGGAGAGACCACTACAGGGAGAGCGAGAGAGGATAAACTGAGGGAGAGGGAGACAACCAGAGACAACGGGGGGAGAGAGGGAGAGCCCTACACTGATTTGTCAAAAAGAGAGTAACAAGATAGAAAGGGAGAGGGAACAGAGAGGGAGAGACCACTAGAGGGAAAGAGAGAGAGAGTTTGACAGACCCCCGGAGAGAGGGACACAGGGAGACGTGTGAAGGTGTGTGTTTTAAAGTCGGTCGCTGGCAGAAGTCCAGTCCTTCCTCATTAGCTTCACTCCAGGGTTTACCTTCAGCTCAATAGAGGGAAGAGATGTAGACCCTCCTTCACCAGAATGACAGACATCATGTTTCTGAGGCCGGAACAACTCTGAACACGTAAACATGTGCTTCTGAAGAGCAGGGACCACAGCTGCAGCCGGACAGTTTACTGGGAAGTTGGGTGAATTTAAATTGTTCCACATTTTTGTTAAGACTGAAGTGTCTTAACATGATTGGCATTTAACAATTGATGATCACTAAATATATATATATATATATATATATATATATATATATATACACACACACACACACACACACACACACAGGATATACCAACATTGTGTTTTCATACAAATATCCTTTCTATGCCCTTTGAGTGTGTAAGTGTGACTGTGCGTGTGTCGGTGTGTAAGTAAGTAAGAAATTGTGTGTGTGTGTCTGTCTGTCCTTGTAAGAATGTGTGCCCATCTGTGTCTGTCTCTTTTTTTGTGTATCTGTGTGTGTGTGTCTGTGTGTGTGTGTGTGTGTCTGTGTGTCTGTCTGTGTGTGTGTGTGTGTGTCTGTGTGTTTCTGTGTGTTTCTGTGTGTGTGTCTGTGCGTGTCTGTGTGTTTCTGTGTGTGTGTGTGTGTTTCTGTGTGTGTGTCTGTGTGTGTTTCTGTGTGTGTGTGTGTGTGTGTGTGTGTGTGTGCGTGCGTGGGGGTCTAGTTTCCACAGGGATTACTGAAGCAAAGTAAGTGTGTGTGAATGTCAGCTCCTGCCCGGGCCTGACCCACTTCCCTGAGCGGGGGGGTCTTTGTGAGGAGAGATTTCAGGGCCCACTCCTCTGGATTAGACACGGAGGATTTCACCTCTCGGCCAGTTAGCGCTCGGGTTTAACGCTGCGGTGCTGCTGCGACCTAGCTCAACTACACCGGGCATTGAATGAGAAACGCCACTTAGCGCTGTTAGCATTGTTAGCATCGTTATGCTACAAGTCAATCTGGACTTCTTCTTTTTTTTCCACGTTCTGGCATGAATGGATCAATGCCTTGCACAAGGGAACTGTGGTGCCGTCAATGCGTAACCTGCGTTTTTTGTCTGTGTGTGTGTGTGTGTGTGTGTAGTGTCAAAGAGGTAGGTATTCCAGCCGTCTCCCAGGGTTTGTGTGTGCGTGTGCGTGCGTGTGTGTGTTCAGCGATGGAGAGGGAGAGGTCTACAGTGCGTCTCCCCATGCACGCACACACACTTCTATCGCTACGCCGACGGGAGGAGGGTGGGGGGGGGGGTTCGCCGTAGCAGGTGAGGCTGTCTTGCTCAACGGCAACTCCTCCACAGGTTGATCTGACGTCTCCCACGTTAACAAGCACCAGACTGCGGAAGACAAATGGCGTTTGCGTCTTCAGTGCGGCTATCCGTGCGTACGCCGTCCGGCTCTGAGGAGAGAAAAAAAAAAAAAAAGGTTAACGCCGTCATGACGACGCGTGAATTACAATTAACACAGTGACAAACGCTGCGATGCTAAACCGTCTATTCTCCCCACACCAAAAGTTCCTTTGCCTCAGTCAGTCACTATACGCCACCACCACAACGTCGCCGCTCATGAAGCATTCATAAAGCAATCATGGCTGCCAACACGCGGGCAGGTTTCACCCAGACACATGAATAATGCAGGAACACAACTGCTCTTTTCTCCCGCACTCCCTCCACAAATCCGTCTCCCGCCAAGCGCTAACTCAACTCTCCATTTGTCAAAAAGAGAATATTAATAGCCATAACATTATCCCGCTGCGCCGCGCGCGCGCCCCGCGCCGAACACATTCTCCTTGAATGAATTCTCCCTCCAGCGCGCCAGACGCCCCCGAAGCCTCGCTCTCCGTCTCACCTTGAAGGCTGCCTGTCGTTTTTTCCGGGGGAAGAGAGCGGGGAATGTTTGAGGAAAGTTCCTCTCTTTTATTCCCGGCGTCTCATGTGCCCTCGCTTTACCGCCGCATCTGTCGTCGTCGGCGGCGTGCGTTTGAATCACGCTGCGTCAGTCTGTCATGTTGTTACACAACCTCTGTGTGTGTGTGGGTGTGTGTGTGTGTGTGTGTGTGTTTGTGCGTCAGAGTAGCTATCTGCTTCTGAACTCACACGTTCAAAGAGGCTCCGTTCTGCTGTCCTGGTGTTTTTTATGATGTCGGAGGCTCGGAGCCGTCAACGGGCCGGTGTGTTTTATAAAATCACTTCATGAAGACGGAGTGGGACTGCAGTGACAACATTATCAACACTCTCCAACGACGGGCCGATGGAGCCTCATCACTGAGCCATCATCACAGGGCAAACACGGGTGAGGGTGCCTAACGCCAATTATGGCTGGGCCGCTTTGATGTTCTTTGAGTTATCTCACTAGTGTTGAGTCTCCTATCTGTTCCCTGCTACATTAAAGGACTCATCGTTAGTGTTATGAGCGTTGACACCTGAGTTAGTCCCCCCGGTGAACCCCAGTGAGAAGAGCCTGCGTTCCAATGCCCCATGCTGCCATACCATTCAGTACGCCAGGAAAGGATTCAGCATGTCCCAATGCAACGTATGGGAAAATGCAGTGTGCCAACAATACCAAAGGATGCTGTGTACTGCCATACTGGAGTTAGCAGTATGGTAGCCAGCATGCCTTTTGGGCTATTCTGCCCCACAACCGTCTGCGCAGCAGAAGATACGTGGGTGGCACCACAGGTGGGCTAAGCAAAAACACGTGTGATTTCAAAGGCAGCAAGCTATGATTCATGGCATGGGGCCACTTACCGCACTGATTGAACAACCAGAATTAAGTATTCTGATTGGTCAGGATACTAGATCCTCTAATAAGTAAGGGATAATGTATAGACCGCCGGTCATTATCGGGAAATAAGCCCCCGAAGGGGCTTATTTTAGATAATGATCTGCGACGTTCTATACATTATCCCGCTTATTACACGGCTACTTGCCAAAACAAAAAAATAACTTCACACGGTGTGTCTTCTTACAATTACCGTTCGTAGCGTTGATCAGCAGAGAAACAGTCCACCCAAGACGTTGACGTCGCTTAGCAACCAAATCCACTGGGGTTGATGAGTTACCGGACTGCTTGCGGAGTGATACGAGAGACGTGAATCACTCCACTTTCCTCGACAGCGGTCATTGTATGCTTAGCAACGGTCATTATTGAAAAATAATTCACCACCGGAAGTCGGGACATTGAGACAGCATTGAGAAGAGCCGTGTAACAATGGATAACAATGAAGAAGGTGTTTCTTTTTTTGCGGCTGGCTTGTTTTAAGTGCTATTGTTAAATTGACACTATAATGTCAAAGAACCAACACACTAAACTATATTCAGCTGGGTTTTCATAAATGCTCACGTTGTGCAACTGTAATCCCCCGCAGGACCTTGGAACAACCTTACCACTCAGATCACCGCTGAGCGTCAAAGTATTGATCATCAATCCTCCATTCCATGGACTCTCCATCCCCAGGCGTCGTTTGTAGATTCTGGGTGTGTTTGTTTTGACTAGCAGGGGAGCGGTGCACTGCCAAGACACAGGGCATCAACGAGCACTCTCCCTGATGGATGAGGAGTTTAGGACTGTGAACACTCAAATCAGCCGTTCAATCGGCCATCGCCGAGTTTCAAAGAGCCGTATTTTCGTCTGGGGGTAGCCAGACAGGGTGGGCACACCCGCGCCCACAGACGCATAGCTCTGTTAGTACCCTCGACTGAGGAGAGCTCTCTGCACCGGCCAAATGTCGAAACAATATCTGTGCATTCGATTTAACTGTTTTACTGTGGTGTGTGTGTGTGTGTGTGTGTGTGTTTGCCTGAGGATGTGTGTTATATGTGTGTGTGTGTGTGTGTGTGTGTGCGTGTGTGCGTGATGGTAAGTCTGCAGGTGTGTTTTTTGTGTGTGTCTGTGCATGCCTGTTGCAGCATGGGCGATTTAAGGTGTTATACGTGTGTGTGTTAGTGTCTATGTGTACAGGTGTCTAGTGCGTGTGTATGCGTGTGTTTGGGTGTGTACATCAGAGAGTTGTATTAAAGCCATCTCCTGGGGTTTGTGTGTGTGTGCATGTGTTTCTGTCTGTGTGTGTGTGTGTGTGTGTGTGTTTGGGTGTGTACATCATAGAGTTGTATTAAAGCCATATCCTAGGGTTTGTGTGTGTGTGTGTGTGTGTGTGTGGTTGTTTCTTTCTATGTGTGTGTGCATAAGTGTGTGTGTGTGTGTGTGTGTGTGTGTGTGTTTCTGTCTATGTGTGAGTGTGTGTGCGTTCATGCATGTGCGTGCGTGCGTGTGTGCGTCAGAGCGGTATTCCAGCCGTCTCCCAGGGTCATAAATCACAGCGTTCCTGTTGTGCCTCTCGTCAGCGGCGTGCCGCGGCCTCCAGGTGTGTGAGATTGTGGCGGTCCAGGACGGGGACGGCGGTGCACACACCGCCATCACCAAGCCCGGAGAGGGCGAGGCGGTTGCCAAGCAACGCACGAAGCCCCACCCCTACGCCTTCACAGGTACGCCGTCAAACCGTCAACATCGTGAATCAACCTCATGGGCTCCACGTCGCTCAGAGTGGCTCTGATTGGCCGTCACGCTCAAGAGACGCTGGCCCCAGACCAGAGGTTTAATTAAGGTCCTACGTCAGAGGGGAGGGATAAACGAACGCCGGGAGTGTTGTCCCAGCAGTGCCACCGGTCAGTCGTGGCCGGCAGATCCAAAAGCACCCAGGATAGACGTGCTGGAGCGCTTACGACCTCACTCTGAACCATCCTCACCGCGAGGATGAGGAGGAAACTCCCTCGAACCCGGTGGGGAAACAGAAAGGACTGGGGGGCGTTTGATGCAGAGGTGTGATTTGTGAGCCAGAATGAGCCTGTGACAGACAGAACAACTACAACACCATTTGTCAACGTTGTTGACTTTCCGTTCCACCAACAGTTAGCTACCCATCTCCATATCTCAAGACTTCAGAGCGTCCTCACCGTGATCTGAGAGTCTAGACGGCGTTCTCCGCTGGCGTCCCCATCGATCACGCCCCAAACGTCAACATCGCCCCAACGCCCGCGCTATCCGGCGCAGAGCGGAAAGCCCCATCGCCGCCGCTCCCGTCTCCGCTGCAGGTCGTTCATCAAGCGTCGTGACCTCAGATGAAAAACACAGAGAAGGGCGCGGCAATGTTCCGACATCATACCCCGATACTCCCGTCTTAAATACACACATCTGATCTGACACTCCTCCTCCTCAGCCTCTGATACACACGTCTGACACTCGCCGTTAACCCCTCCGACCCATCCCACTCACGCAGCCCAGCCGGCCGAGCTACGCTAGTTCACGTCTCACACAAGCTGCACAGCCAGTCAGCTCGGACAGAACTCGGTCATTGATTTTGTTTTAACCCCTGAAAGTCTCCTGCCTGCCAACGGGGAGGGTTGGGCTCAGTCTTACACAATACGTCTTTAAAGTACACAACAAAAATGTTAAATGAAAGTCACTGACGTCCGAGTGGTTAATCTGTTAATGAATCGTACAGCTCTACATCTATGACACGGTCTTTGTTGACATTCCGCTGCCCACTCGTTGCTGAATCACCAACACCACCCGCTGACTGATTACAGGTGACTCCGCCTGGTCTTCACCTCTTCCACCCGTTTCCCCGTGTGTTCCAGCGTGCTACGTCGGGCGGTCACTGATTACAGGTGACTCACAGCCACCTCACCTCTGTCAGGTGTTCACCTCTCGTTCCTGTTCTCCTGTGTTCCAGTGTGCTACGTCAGGCGGTCGGCGCGGCACCGCTGGCTGAGCCGCGACGTCACGTTCCGCTGCCCCGACCGGGGCCTCCAGCAGCAGTGGATCACAGCCGTCCAGCAGAACCTGGCCTTGCTCAGTACGTTGGCCCGTCCCCGCCCAAGGATGAGAACATGTTCTGATTTTACCATTTTTTTCCTTTCCGATACCGATTCCGAATCCTGAACTTAAGTATCAGCCGATACCGAGTGTACGCCGATACATTGATAATACTTACAGCGCTTGTTCTTATTGAAGGGTTCTCTTATAGCAGCAATGTATATTCGGTTGACTAACTGTCGACGATTCTTTTTTTCAGAACTAGATCATTTACAATCATGATAGTAGTTTCTAGTTTCTAGCGTGAGCGTCCGTGTTTTTGCGACTTCGTAGCTCGAACGCACAGCGATGGGAGATGACACGTTTCCCATTACGACTCTCCACCTCAGACCGTTAATGAACGCGGCACACATGAAAGAACACGTGAAGAACACACATGAAGATAAGAAGATAAGACACCGATCGACTTATGGGGTTATTACACCTCGACATTAATACTCCAAACCTTTTGTCCTGTGTAATGCTCCCAAACGTGGCGAATGAAAAAAAATGTAAATGGGGAATGAATAAAAGATGAGACGGGTTGTTGTGGGGGAGGTGAAAATGTGCAGATGCAGGGAGATGCAGACAAGCGTCCCCCGCCAGAGCAAACTGGAACCATCCAGCTGTACAGTTTGTAAGAAGTGGCTGCTTTGATGTGTGTCTACATTGTACAGTACAGAGACATTACACAGTGTGTTACATCTTGCTGTAGTTTGAAGGATGGAGACTAGAAGGGCCCGAGCATGTAAGGGCCCTTTGATCCAGGACCATCTACTGCTTAGGGCGTTAGGGCTCCGAGCCCGGAAGGTTCTGTGTTGAGATCCCCAACGTCCACAGTGCAATGCATGTATTTCACTGTACATCGCTTTGGACGGCCTGCTAAGTGAATGACTATAGGGGCACTCACCATCAGAACATTCAGCGATAGATGAGCAGGGAGTATCTCTCTCTCTTTCTCTCTATCAATAATATATTAGATATAATATACAAGTTTGGTTTGTTGATGTCCTGCTAATTGTTGTCTCAAATAGCTCAAGGTTAAAGGTAATCTTCATAATTGCATTTGTAGCGTGTTTCCTTAATCTCTGATGACAAATCCTCCTCTGTCTGTCTGTCTGTCTGTCTGTCTGTCTGTCTGTCTGTCTGTCTGTCTGTCTGTCTGTCTGTCTGTCTGTCTGTCTCTCTGTCTCTCTCTCTCTCTCTCTCTCTCTCTCTCTCTCTCTCTCTCTCTCTCTCTCTCTCTCTCTCTCTCTCTCTCTCTCTCTCTCTCTCTCCCTCCCTCCCTCCCTCCCTCCCTCTCTCCCTCCCTCCAGGCCATCGACCACGCAGCCTGCTGGTGTTCATTAACCCCCACGGGGGCCGGCAGCTCGCCGTGTGGATTTACGACCGCAAAGTGGCGCCGCTGTTTGCCCGCGCCGGCGTCTCCGCCGATGTCATCAGTGAGTCTCCTCCCCCCCTCCCCCCCTCGCAGCGCGTTAGTGCTTTACACATTAACACGGGGGTAACTAATGACACGCCACGGGCGGCGAGATGGATCTCCATGGCGACCCTCGTCGGACCCCCACCACCAACACCTCCCCCACCCTTGCGAAACACGACACACGACCGCCATCATCCCCCTGTCCCGTCGTCGTCGAGGCTCGGCGTACAAAATTACCGCCATCTGTCTCACGACGTCGCCGCGGCGATCGGGGCGCTGGGTTTTCGTGGGACTCAGCGGGGGGGAATCCAAACACGATCTATTATTCAGGGGGGCGCCGCTGGGCGCAGCGGTGGGCGGAGTGGTGGGCCGCGGCCGGCTCCCCACCCCCACGACGAGAGCGGCGCTCCCATCAAACCCAGCTTCACTGGTTCTGCCCGGCGTGCAGCACATTAACGTCCACCTGCAGGGCGTTCAGCTGACTGCTTTTATCCAAAGCGACTCACGAGCACAAACTCACACGCACGCGTTCAGACGCCGACGGTGGAGTCGACCGCGCTGGGCGACAGCCGGCTCGTCAGGACTAGTTAGGGTGAAGCGTCTCGCTCTGGGACACCTCGACACCAGCCAGGAGGCTGTGGCCATTTCTCTGAGACTGCAAGGGAAGCTCAGCGTCCCCTGAAATTTCCAAAATGAAATGGTCAAATATATATACTGTTGTGTTAACAGTTCATTGACTAAAAATGCGTTAGAACGCGTCCATCTCGAAGACGAGGTCGTTCAGAATCAGCTGCTTATCGCAGGTCGACTGACTCGTCAGTCGACCTCGTCAGTCGACCGGCGACTTATAAAAAGTCGCCGGAGCTCTCTTCAGTCCTCAGTCCCATCGCAGATTTTGCAAGCGAGTCGAAAGACGAACTGCAACCTATTTCTTGATATTTGCTTGGCGAAATTGCTAAACAATTTTCATCATACATTTCATACACGTATTCACACAATTCATTGCTTCAATTTAACATAATTCCCACATTTCCTTGTTCAAGTTTAATATAGTTTTGATAGTTGGCCATCACTTTGATTCAGGAAGCCTGAGGTCTGAACTTCGAGTCCTGTATTCAGATCAGGACTTGCAGGGTGACAGGGGAAAGCTGTGTGATTTCTTGGTGTTCCTTAAAGACATGGAGTTGGACAGTGCAATGCCTCGGCTTTACAAACTGTTCTCATTAGTGGCAACAATTGGAGCTACATCTGCAGGTGTAGAAAGGAGCTTCTCCTGTTTAAAGCGGCTCAAGTCCTACACCCATAACACGGCCATAATACGGCCAAGGCCGTTTAAGCAGCCTAGCTCTGCTGGCCATTGAGAGGACACTGGTCAAGTCAGTGGAAAAGACAGCTAGTTGGTATGACAGGGCATTTCCTTGAAAAGGAGCATAGAGCATAATTAACACACATATATATATATATATATATACATACATAAATTGACAATTTATATGATGTAGGCCGAAAATTAGCTTCCCCTCTTTGAAAGACCAGCAGCCAACCAGAACCAGAACCGCATATAACCAGAACCAGAACCCTTTACATATAGACCAGTAACTGGTTTACATACAGACCAGTGCCTGGTGTACTAGTTGCTGGTGCACTAGTGGTTGGTGCACTAATGACTGGTGCACTAGTGGCTGGTGTACCAGTAGCTGGTGTACCAGTAGCTGGTGTACCAGTAGCCGGTGTACACACTGTGTGGTACGGAGGGCCTTCCCCACCTGGGATATGATTAAACCATCACATCTCGGTGCGGCTGCACTCTCTGAGCAGGCCAGCGCCACAGAGGTATCTGTTACTGCTGTCTCTCAGGAGCGCTGGTCTGTCCTCCCGGTCAAGCGTCTCCGATCCCAATCAAAGCTCAGCGGTCGGGTTCAGCCCTCTGAGCGTCACTCTCCTCCCGCCCCACGCCTCATCCTTGACATCCAATCTGTGTCCATAGTTACGGAGCGCGCCAATCACGCCCGCGACCACTTGAGAGAGCAGCGCGGCAATCTGGACAAGTACGACGGGTGAGTCATCTTTCTCCTCCTGTGTGTGTGTGTGTGTGTGTCTGTGTCTGTGTGTCTGTGTGTCTGTGGGTGTACCGTGTGTGTGTGTGTGTGTGTGTGTGAAGGACCTTTTGGATGGAGGGTCTCCCTGTCTGTCGGGGTGGTGTGTGTGTGTTGAGGTGGTGTGTGTTTGTGTGTGTGTTGAGGTGCTGTGTGTTTGTGTGTGTGTTGAGGCAGTGTGTGTGTGTGTGTGTGTGTGTGTGTGTGTGTGTGTTGAGGTGCTGTGTGTGTGTGTGTGTGTGTGTGTGTGTTGAGGCGTCCTCTCTCTGGTCCTCAGCGTGGTGTGTGTGTGTGTGTGTGTGTTGAGCTGTCCTCTCTCTGGTCCTCAGCGTGGTGTGTGTGTGTGTGTGTTGAGCTGTCCTCTCTCTGGTCCTCAGCGTGGTGTGTGTGTGTGTGTGTGTGTGTTGAGCTGTCCTCTCTCTGGTCCTCAGCGTGGTGTGTGTGTGTGTGTGTGTGTTGAGCTGTCCTCTCTCTGGTCCTCAGGGTGGTGTGTGTGTGTGTGTGTGTGTGTTGAGCTGTCCTCTCTCTGGTCCTCAGCGTGGTGTGTGTGTGTGTGTGTGTGTTGAGGTCCTCTCTCTGGTCCTCAGCGTGGTGTGTGTGTGTGTGTGTGTGTGTTGAGCTGTCCTCTCTCTGGTCCTCAGCGTGGTGTGTGTGGGGGGAGACGGGATGTTCAGTGAGGTCCTCCACGGTCTGGTCTCCGGGACCCAGGTGGCCCGCGGCGTGGACCAGGACCGCCCCGACGCCCCGCTGGCGCCCTGCTCTCTGCGCATCGGCATCATCCCCGCAGGTAGGGGTCGCCACGGTAACGGGAAAGCAGGCAACGCGATTGGCCCGAGACAATGACAATAATGATACATTTAGATTTATACTTTATACTTTATGCATGGATAAAGGTCACAATAGTATCGCAGAGTCACAGTAAGAACACTGTCTTGCGTGTAGTAGTAGTAGTAGTAGTAGGAGGAGTAGGAGTAGGAGTAGGAGTAGTAGGTGTAGTAGTAGTAGTAGTATTGACATAGTATAGTAGTAGCAGCTGCAGTAGCAGTAGTAGTAGAATAGTAGTAGCAGTATTGACATAGTAGTAGTAGTAGGTGTAGTAGTAGTAGGTGTAGTAGTAGTAGTAGTAGTCTGAGTAGTAGTAGTAGTAGTAGTCTGAGTAGTAGTAGTAGTAGTAGTAGTAGTAGTAGTAGTAGTAGTAGTAGTAGTAGCAGCAGTAGCGGTAGCAATAGTATTGACATAGTAGTAGCAGTAGTTTTCTCTTTCAGGTTACGTCCACAGAAATGCACTCCCCGCAACAAAGCTTGACTGACAGTTATTTACCTGTTCATTGTATCATTTTATATTGTAATGTAAGCCACAGCTGCCCTCTGAATCTGAAATTT
The DNA here is from genome assembly GCF_964030765.1 of Micromesistius poutassou. Lineage (NCBI taxonomy): Eukaryota > Metazoa > Chordata > Actinopteri > Gadiformes > Gadidae > Micromesistius > Micromesistius poutassou. Next base: position 1,010,997 of record NC_140288.1, on the reverse strand, counting down.
CAGATTCCATACACAGCAGCCTTTTATCTCCCGAGAGTGTTTGGTTTGTTCTCCGCGACGCTAATCCCTGAACCCTGTAGTTTAAACAGTTAGTAGACCGCACAGGAAGGTAAACAAGGGCGCCCGGCTACACTCACACCGCCTGCTTGTCTACCTAGAACACACACACACACCGACGTCCGTCCAGGCACCGACCAACAGTCGCGCTTTCACTCCTCAAAGAAACTACCGTAACAACACGGTCCACAAATCAGTCGGCTACGTCTGTTTCAAACTACTCATTTAAGAGCTTTAATAGAAGTGTAATTTGTTCGAAATGCCAAACCACCCGTCCGTGACCTGCCTCTGTTTGAGCCAATTTAGAATTTACACCGCTCCCTCTCATCTCCGCTCAATTAGGGCAGCTTTCCACTGATTGGTTCAGGATTGGTCGACAGGTGTGTGAATGCAACACTTCTCACTGGTGGAGAAACATAAGGAAGGATCAGAGAGCAAGTTCAGTTGAATGCTTTGCTTACATGACACCTCTCTCTTCTCTTTCTCCATCTCCATCCCCCTCTCATCTCTCTCTCCATCTCTCTCTCCATCCCCCTCTCATCTCTCATCTCTCTCTCTCTCTCTCTCTCCAGAGCGAGATGGAGAGATGATTGAGAGAGATAGAAAGGCTGAGGAAAGCGAGAGAGAGAGAGAGAGAGAGAGAGAGCGACTGAGGAGAGAGAGGGAGGTTGAGGAGAGAGATAGAGAGGCCAAGGAGAGAGATAGATAATAGTAGGATGGACAGATGGATTAATATCTACCTATACTTTAGTTTATACCTTAGAGATTTGTTTTCCTCCTTTTAGGAGATGAAACACCGAAAAAGAAAAGACACATAATACCTCCTTCCCTATTCGGTTTTGACTTTCAGAAAGCGACCCAGCTCCATTCACCACGGAGCCGTCACACTCGGGTGGATGTGAGTCGGAGCGGAGACGTGCATTCAGAGAGACACGCTCTTCAGACCGCTCAGCGAGATCACTCACACACACACACACACTCACAGGCGGCCTGGAGGGGGGGCCCAGAGAACCCCCCCCCTGCCGCCCGCTGTTGTTCGCTCACCTGGGAGGAGGACAGCGATAATGGAGGCCGTCCCACAGACACACGGACACAACCGCTCTTCCGCTCGCTCACGTTGTGTTGTGGATAAGTTGGACAATTTTACCCTTTTTTTCTCTCTCTCTGTTGTGGCCGTCGTCGGCCCATACTGATTTGTTCCCAGGTGATTCGTTCACGGCTGAAGGTGTTGAGCGGGATTCGCTAGAGGACGTTATTGGCTAGAGAGAGGGCGGGACTTTAAGTGACATGGGTTTGGACGGTGAGAGGGCGGGACTTTAGGATACAATGGTTTAGAGGTGAGAGGGCGGGACTTTAGGATACAATGGTTTAGAGGAGAGAGGGCGGGACTTTGGGATACAATGGTTTAGAGGAGAGAGGGCGGGACTTTAGGATACAATGGTTTAGAGGTGAGAGGGCGGGACTTTAGGATACAATGGTTTAGAGGAGAGAGGGCGGGACTTTAGGATACAATGGTTTAGAGGAGAGAGGGCGGGACTTTAGGATACAATGGTTTAGAGGAGAGAGGGCGGGACTTTAGGATACAATGGTTTAGAGGAGAGAGGCGAGAGAGAGGGCGGGACTTCCGGTAGAGGAATATCTGTTTCCATTACGTGCTTATTTTGTTGGGAAGTGATTGGGAAATACTCCACAATAACTCACTTTGTCTTGTAACTTCTTGTCACGTTCTGTTAATTGGGGGTACACAGCTGATAGGAAGTAAGAGAATGTGACTTGCGTTGCGGTGTCCTGGGGCATGGTTCCTCAGCCTAGTCTACACCGGAACGGCGTTTTTCCTCGACACAAAACAACAGGTTTCTAAAAACCCTCCTCGATTCAGGTGGATGGGATCGGAGCCCCCCCTGGAACCTGATTGGCCACCCCAGGTGCCACCCTCCCGCGTTCGACCCCCCCCCCCCCCCGTCGACAACCGCGGTCGCCCCCCGTCGACAATCGCCTTCGCCACCCCCCCCCCCCCCCCCGCCAGCATCACGTCCGCCAAACGTTTATTTATTCAAACGACGGCGTGTGACGGTGAGGGGTCCCTCGCCTCGCTGAGCCACTGGCTCAACAGCTCAGAGGAAACGACACGCTTCACACGACTCAGTCTGGACGGAGGGGGGGGGGGGGTCACCACACACACCCCCGGGGGAAGACGTCAGGACAAATGGAAAACTCTCAAAACAAAAGCGCTGTTTGTTTTCCACCGCTCATCCTCGTCCTCCGCCATAAAAAAAAAATAAAGAAAGGAGAGAAATCGCAGAAGCATCCAGAGCTTCAGACTCTGAAGCACGCGGTGTTTGACCCGGTCAAACTAAACCCCCGGCCTGTCGCTTTACTTTGAATGGAATGGACACGAGGAGAGACGTCTTTGAAGGTCTTTGAAGGTCTTTCTCTCTAACCCCAACCCTTTTAAAATGTGTTTATCGTAGGCTCCACCGACTGCATCTGCTACAGCACCACGGGCACCAACGACCCAGTGACCTCTGCCCTGCACATCATCCTGGGTGAGTCACGGGGCGTTCTGACTCCCAGCCAAAAAGGGTTCTGGGTTCGATCCCCGATGTATGACGTCCTCGAGCAGGATGGTCATCACTGGTGATGGGTCGTTCGCGAGCGGATCAGTTTGAATGAACGACTCTTTGACAAGAACCGAAGAACCGACCTGATTCCCCCGTTTCAGTTCGTCGCGTTCGTCTCGTTCGTTCCCCGAGACTCGACTCCCCCCCGGCTGACGTCACTGACACTGAACGTGTTAGTGGTGAAAGGAACTTAGTTAATGTTGTATTGTTGTGTTGATTGATCACTGGTTGATTGGTCTGACCGACTCGGCTGAGAACCGTGATTCACCGCTACCGGAAACGCGACTGGACGAACGATTCGAACGGTTCTTCTTGGCGAACTGACCGATGCAAACTGATTCAAGCAAACGAATCATGAAATCCATCACTAGTCATCACCCCTATCTTCTCCTTAATGACATGCGTTCTCTGTGGATCCCTCTGGATTCAAGCATCAGCTAAATGACCACGTGGTTGAACAAACTCCTCTGTTAGTACACAGGAACTGTCTTCTGGTTTTTGGTGATGGTGTGGTCCTCATATCGTCATTAAAAGGGTCTAGCGCACCACACACACACACATTTAATACACATACACACACGCACAGACACAAACACAGCAACTTAACACCTAGACACTTTACACACAAAGACATTACACACACACACACACACACACACGTTCACACACACACACACGTTCACACACACACACACACACACACACATACACACACACACACGTTCACACACACACACACACACACACACACACACGCGCGCGCGCGCACACACACGCACACGCACACACACACACACGTTCACACACACATACACACACACACACACGTTCACACACACACACACACACACACACACACACACGCGCGGTATCCCAGCCCACTGGGGAGTGTGAGGACACTGCCATCCAGTGTCTGATTGGTCTCTCTGACGGCGCCCCCCCCCCCCCCCTGCAGGAGACTCCCAGCCCGTGGACGTCTGCTCCGTCCACAGCGACAACACCTTCCTGAGATACTCCGTCTCCCTGCTCGGCTACGGTTTCTATGGCGACGTGCTGGCCAACAGCGAGAGGAACCGATGGATGGGCCCGCTGAGATACGACCTGGCAGGTGAGCCTCGGCTCTTAGGATTTAGTTTTTTTTTAAATCGAGCGGCCTGAACCGTAGTTCACCACCAGGGGTCAAAGGTCAAAGGGTCAGCGCGTTGTTTGTGTGTGTCTTTGTGTGTGTGTGTGTGTGTGTGTGTGTGTGAGTTTCTGTGTGTTTGTGTCTTTCTGTCTGTCCATGTGTGTGTGTGTGTCTCTCTTTGAGTGCGAGTGCGAGTGTGTTTGTGTATGTTTTTCTGTCTGCCTGTCTGTCTGTGTTGTGTGTGTGTGTGTGTGTGTGTGTGTGTGTGTGTGTGTGTGTGTGTGTGTGTGTGTGTGTGTGTGTGTGTGTGTGTGTGTGTGTGTGTGTGTGTGTGTGTGTGTGTGGGTGCCTGAACCGTAGTTCACCACCAGGGGTCAAAGGTCAAAGGGTCAGCGCGTCGGTGGAGACGCGAGGAAAAAGCGTTTTCTGGAGGCGCTGTACGGCCCTTCCTGTAAGACGCTCTCTGCCCGCAGAGCCCCAGAGCCGCCCTGGTATGATCCTAACGGTACGACGGTGGTACTGTCAGGACCAGACCAGGGCGGCTCTGGTCTGGTCCTGACGGTCCGACGGTGGTACCGCGGGGGCAGTGACGCAGACAGTGTGTGTGTGTGTGTGTGTGTGTGTGTTCTTCTTCCAGGGGTGAGGACCTTCCTGAGCCATCACTACTACGAGGGAAGCGTCTGGTTTGTTCCGGCCGCGGAGACGCAGGGGCGGCCCGGGGGGGCGCGGGAGCAGTGTGTGGCTCGGTAAACACACACACACACACTCACAGTACACGGATCACGGTGGAACAGGACGGCACACACCGGGGGGGGGGGCTCTGACGGGCCAACACAGAAGAGGTTCCACCCTGGAGTCCCCTGAATGTATGGACCACCGTCACTAAGAGAAAAGAGAAAGTCCCAACTCACAACTCTGAGTCGCTCACCAGCGACAAGAGACCCAAGACTCACCCTGCTCAGAGTTCACCTGGACTCTGCATAGCCTCACTCCCTTCCCCCACCCCCCCCCCCCCCCCCCCCCCCCCCCACCCTCTTAGGCCCTCTCACCCCACTCATCTTACCGTTGTTCGTCCTGGCACTTAAAAACAGTACTTAACATCGTGTCGCATCTTATCCGAGCTATGTTTTTGTATACAGGGAATGTTAGGTTAACCTAACAAATGTACTTATCGTAAGTCGCTTTGGATAAAAGTGTCTGCTAAATTCCCTAAATGGAAATGTAACATAGATAAGTATAGGATATGTAGTCTGTGTTGATGCACTTCATTAACACCGAGGTGCTTTTGCGTTGTGCTGGTCTTACAGGTGTCGCGTGTGCCAGCAGGGGTCCTGCTCGGAGAAGATGGAACTAAAACATTTATCAGAAGATGAGGACAAGTTTATCAAAGGTGAGCTCTACGCTTCTCCTCTCGTCTCGCTTGGTACGGACACTTTTGCCCGTAGATTGAGTTTCTACCTCCTACTCGATTTTTTAAGGTGCAGTTTGTGGTAAAAAAAGGCGCACAAATCATTGTTGGAAAAGTGAGAGAGTGGCTGTGGCCGCGTGATGCCTCACCTATGGCCGACTCATTCACTGTGGGTCACAGTCGCAGTCATACGTGAAAATTACATTGAAAATACAATTCTGAGGCGACAGCGGAGGAACCGGCCAAGCGATTCTTTAGAGTCCAGTATTGCTGCTGAGATCTCTGACCCGACCGCAACCGCCCAATCCTAACGCATCTCTGCAGCAATACCTTAACTCAACCATCTCTAATCTAATACCATAACTTAACAATCTAGAACCCAAAACCTTAACTTAATCTAAGGCCCAACACCTTAACTTAACCATCTCAGACCCAACGCCTTAACTTAACCATCTCAGACCCAACGCCTTAACTTAACCATCTCAGACCCAACGCCTTAACTTAACCATCTCAGACCCAACGCCTTAACTTAACCATCTCAGACAAGTGGGGGGCGGGCCTCCCTGAGGAGGAGGTGCAGAGGAACACTGCAAGGGAGGAGGATAATGGAAGGAGGCGCAGGGAGGAGGAGCAGGGAGGAGGAGCAGGGAGGAGGAGCAGGGAGGAGCGGGGGGGGGGAGGAGGAGCAGGGAGGAGGAGCAGGGGGGAGGAGTAGGGAGGAGCAGGGGGGGGGGAGGAGCAGGAGGAGGAGCAGGGAGGTGCTGCAGGGAGGAGCAGGGGGGGAGGAGGAGGAGCAGGGAGGAGGAGCAGGGAGGAGGGACAGGATAGGAGGAGGATTTAATATAACGTAATGTGGGGCAAGGTTGGCAGACTGTATTAAAGAGCCACAGGGGGAAGCGGCTATTAGAAAGGGTTCAGGCACAGGAGCTGTCAACAAACACATTAACCACTGATCCAATATAAATGACTGACAGCGAAGTGCGCACCCAAGTGTCACCCTTTATAGGCGCCGCGCGCGAGCGGCGCGGAGCCTGACGATGTAATCACGGCCCGTTGTGCAGCGTTGCGAGGGGAGCAGCCCAACGCGAGAGCACGCAGAGACACAAACACCAGCGCATTATTCTGAACCCCGGATGATGAATCGCCCAAAATAGTTCAGTCATTTCTGTTATTAGTGTGTGATTCCTACAGGTCTCTAAGGAACTCCCGGTTCCCGTTTTTGAAGTCGCTGAGAACCCCCCCCCCCCCTCCCCCTCCCTCCCCCTCCCTCTGCAAACCAGCAGGGGGGGGTTGAGTGAGGGGGGGGGAGGAGGGTGATTATATCAGCCACCACAAACCGTTTAGCAGCGTTTGGGTGTTGGTTGGTCTCCCAGTGTGGTGGCGGGGGTGACTGTCTGCGCGCCGTCAAAGCGTCTGTCCTTGGGTATTTATCTCGCAGTCCATCTGTTCGTCTGATCGCTTCTGTCACAGCTAATGAGCGGGATTCAGTGAACTAGGGGTCTCAGAATCACGGATTGTGTGTACACAGCGTACACACACATGGTCGTGAATCCTTTATACACGCGCGCGCACGCACACAAACACGCACACACACACGCAGGAAAAACAAAGAAATGGCAAGACTTAGTTAGAGCGCGGAGAGCCTTTGGATAACAATATATTTGTTATCTGTCATATTGCAACTTGGGGTTAAGGAGGGGTAGTTCCGCTCCCGCAGACAGGAAGTTGTTTGGTAACAAGGTCGTCTGAATGACAACCACTCAAACATCTTTCACCTACTGAAGGATGTTCCCTAAGTGATACTGCCGACTCTTGGACGTTTTCATTCTGAAATACGGTTCAGCAAATACACTGTTGAGTGTTTCCTTGAAAATGTGTTTCAAAAGGGCATATCTTTTCTTATTAATTTTTTTGTTTGCTTTTGATTTAAGGTGACTTTTCTGGTGACAGTTGTTTGTTGTTTACCCTTGTAGTGAGTGCTTTGCAGAAGTGTCTACAAAAGCGCAATATGAACAAAGGGTTGAGGATCCTTCGTGTTAAGTATATTAAGGCCCTTTAATAACCTCAGACTGACCTGTTGGTAACGACAGTGAGGTGCAGAATCACATCGCTCTTTCTTCTGCTAGTTTTCTGACAAGCGTTCTCGTTGGACGTTGTCG
>NC_140288.1:993140-1003426 GCF_964030765.1 Micromesistius poutassou | reverse complement strand
GACCGCAAAGTGGCGCCGCTGTTTGCCCGCGCCGGCGTCTCCGCCGATGTCATCAGTGAGTCTCCTCCCCCCCTCCCCCCCTCGCAGCGCGTTAGTGCTTTACACATTAACACGGGGGTAACTAATGACACGCCACGGGCGGCGAGATGGATCTCCATGGCGACCCTCGTCGGACCCCCACCACCAACACCTCCCCCACCCTTGCGAAACACGACACACGACCGCCATCATCCCCCTGTCCCGTCGTCGTCGAGGCTCGGCGTACAAAATTACCGCCATCTGTCTCACGACGTCGCCGCGGCGATCGGGGCGCTGGGTTTTCGTGGGACTCAGCGGGGGGGAATCCAAACACGATCTATTATTCAGGGGGGCGCCGCTGGGCGCAGCGGTGGGCGGAGTGGTGGGCCGCGGCCGGCTCCCCACCCCCACGACGAGAGCGGCGCTCCCATCAAACCCAGCTTCACTGGTTCTGCCCGGCGTGCAGCACATTAACGTCCACCTGCAGGGCGTTCAGCTGACTGCTTTTATCCAAAGCGACTCACGAGCACAAACTCACACGCACGCGTTCAGACGCCGACGGTGGAGTCGACCGCGCTGGGCGACAGCCGGCTCGTCAGGACTAGTTAGGGTGAAGCGTCTCGCTCTGGGACACCTCGACACCAGCCAGGAGGCTGTGGCCATTTCTCTGAGACTGCAAGGGAAGCTCAGCGTCCCCTGAAATTTCCAAAATGAAATGGTCAAATATATATACTGTTGTGTTAACAGTTCATTGACTAAAAATGCGTTAGAACGCGTCCATCTCGAAGACGAGGTCGTTCAGAATCAGCTGCTTATCGCAGGTCGACTGACTCGTCAGTCGACCTCGTCAGTCGACCGGCGACTTATAAAAAGTCGCCGGAGCTCTCTTCAGTCCTCAGTCCCATCGCAGATTTTGCAAGCGAGTCGAAAGACGAACTGCAACCTATTTCTTGATATTTGCTTGGCGAAATTGCTAAACAATTTTCATCATACATTTCATACACGTATTCACACAATTCATTGCTTCAATTTAACATAATTCCCACATTTCCTTGTTCAAGTTTAATATAGTTTTGATAGTTGGCCATCACTTTGATTCAGGAAGCCTGAGGTCTGAACTTCGAGTCCTGTATTCAGATCAGGACTTGCAGGGTGACAGGGGAAAGCTGTGTGATTTCTTGGTGTTCCTTAAAGACATGGAGTTGGACAGTGCAATGCCTCGGCTTTACAAACTGTTCTCATTAGTGGCAACAATTGGAGCTACATCTGCAGGTGTAGAAAGGAGCTTCTCCTGTTTAAAGCGGCTCAAGTCCTACACCCATAACACGGCCATAATACGGCCAAGGCCGTTTAAGCAGCCTAGCTCTGCTGGCCATTGAGAGGACACTGGTCAAGTCAGTGGAAAAGACAGCTAGTTGGTATGACAGGGCATTTCCTTGAAAAGGAGCATAGAGCATAATTAACACACATATATATATATATATATATACATACATAAATTGACAATTTATATGATGTAGGCCGAAAATTAGCTTCCCCTCTTTGAAAGACCAGCAGCCAACCAGAACCAGAACCGCATATAACCAGAACCAGAACCCTTTACATATAGACCAGTAACTGGTTTACATACAGACCAGTGCCTGGTGTACTAGTTGCTGGTGCACTAGTGGTTGGTGCACTAATGACTGGTGCACTAGTGGCTGGTGTACCAGTAGCTGGTGTACCAGTAGCTGGTGTACCAGTAGCCGGTGTACACACTGTGTGGTACGGAGGGCCTTCCCCACCTGGGATATGATTAAACCATCACATCTCGGTGCGGCTGCACTCTCTGAGCAGGCCAGCGCCACAGAGGTATCTGTTACTGCTGTCTCTCAGGAGCGCTGGTCTGTCCTCCCGGTCAAGCGTCTCCGATCCCAATCAAAGCTCAGCGGTCGGGTTCAGCCCTCTGAGCGTCACTCTCCTCCCGCCCCACGCCTCATCCTTGACATCCAATCTGTGTCCATAGTTACGGAGCGCGCCAATCACGCCCGCGACCACTTGAGAGAGCAGCGCGGCAATCTGGACAAGTACGACGGGTGAGTCATCTTTCTCCTCCTGTGTGTGTGTGTGTGTGTGTCTGTGTCTGTGTGTCTGTGTGTCTGTGGGTGTACCGTGTGTGTGTGTGTGTGTGTGTGTGAAGGACCTTTTGGATGGAGGGTCTCCCTGTCTGTCGGGGTGGTGTGTGTGTGTTGAGGTGGTGTGTGTTTGTGTGTGTGTTGAGGTGCTGTGTGTTTGTGTGTGTGTTGAGGCAGTGTGTGTGTGTGTGTGTGTGTGTGTGTGTGTGTGTTGAGGTGCTGTGTGTGTGTGTGTGTGTGTGTGTGTGTTGAGGCGTCCTCTCTCTGGTCCTCAGCGTGGTGTGTGTGTGTGTGTGTGTGTTGAGCTGTCCTCTCTCTGGTCCTCAGCGTGGTGTGTGTGTGTGTGTGTTGAGCTGTCCTCTCTCTGGTCCTCAGCGTGGTGTGTGTGTGTGTGTGTGTGTGTTGAGCTGTCCTCTCTCTGGTCCTCAGCGTGGTGTGTGTGTGTGTGTGTGTGTTGAGCTGTCCTCTCTCTGGTCCTCAGGGTGGTGTGTGTGTGTGTGTGTGTGTGTTGAGCTGTCCTCTCTCTGGTCCTCAGCGTGGTGTGTGTGTGTGTGTGTGTGTTGAGGTCCTCTCTCTGGTCCTCAGCGTGTGTGTGTGTGTGTGTGTGTGTGTGTTGAGCTGTCCTCTCTCTGGTCCTCAGCGTGGTGTGTGTGGGGGGAGACGGGATGTTCAGTGAGGTCCTCCACGGTCTGGTCTCCGGGACCCAGGTGGCCCGCGGCGTGGACCAGGACCGCCCCGACGCCCCGCTGGCGCCCTGCTCTCTGCGCATCGGCATCATCCCCGCAGGTAGGGGTCGCCACGGTAACGGGAAAGCAGGCAACGCGATTGGCCCGAGACAATGACAATAATGATACATTTAGATTTATACTTTATACTTTATGCATGGATAAAGGTCACAATAGTATCGCAGAGTCACAGTAAGAACACTGTCTTGCGTGTAGTAGTAGTAGTAGTAGTAGGAGGAGTAGGAGTAGGAGTAGGAGTAGTAGGTGTAGTAGTAGTAGTAGTATTGACATAGTATAGTAGTAGCAGCTGCAGTAGCAGTAGTAGTAGAATAGTAGTAGCAGTATTGACATAGTAGTAGTAGTAGGTGTAGTAGTAGTAGGTGTAGTAGTAGTAGTAGTAGTCTGAGTAGTAGTAGTAGTAGTAGTCTGAGTAGTAGTAGTAGTAGTAGTAGTAGTAGTAGTAGTAGTAGTAGTAGTAGTAGCAGCAGTAGCGGTAGCAATAGTATTGACATAGTAGTAGCAGTAGTTTTCTCTTTCAGGTTACGTCCACAGAAATGCACTCCCCGCAACAAAGCTTGACTGACAGTTATTTACCTGTTCATTGTATCATTTTATATTGTAATGTAAGCCACAGCTGCCCTCTGAATCTGAAATTTCAGATTCCATACACAGCAGCCTTTTATCTCCCGAGAGTGTTTGGTTTGTTCTCCGCGACGCTAATCCCTGAACCCTGTAGTTTAAACAGTTAGTAGACCGCACAGGAAGGTAAACAAGGGCGCCCGGCTACACTCACACCGCCTGCTTGTCTACCTAGAGCACACACACACCGACGTCCGTCCAGGCACCGACCAACAGTCGCGCTTTCACTCCTCAAAGAAACTACCGTAACAACACGGTCCACAAATCAGTCGGCTACGTCTGTTTCAAACTACTCATTTAAGAGCTTTAATAGAAGTGTAATTTGTTTGAAATGCCAAACCACCCGTCCGTGACCTGCCTCTGTTTGAGCCAATTTAGAATTTACACCGCTCCCTCTCATCGCCGCTCAATTAGGGCAGCTTTCCACTGATTGGTTCAGGATTGGTCGACAGGTGTGTGAATGCAACACTTCTCACTGGTGGAGAAACATAAGGAAGGATCAGAGAGCAAGTTTAGTTGAATGCTTTGCTTACATGACACCTCTCTCTTCTCTTTCTCCATCTCCATCCCCCTCTCATCTCTCTCTCCATCTCTCTCTCTCTCCATCCCCCTCTCATCTCTCTCTCCATCCCCCTCTTCATCTCTCTCTCTCTCTCTCTCCAGAGCGAGATGGAGAGATGATTGAGAGAGATAGAAAGGCTGAGGAAAGCGAGAGAGAGAGAGAGAGAGAGAGAGAGAGAGCGACTGAGGAGAGAGAGGGAGGTTGAGGAGAGAGATAGAGAGGCCAAGGAGAGAGATAGATAATAGTAGGATGGACAGATGGATTAATATCTACCTATACTTTAGTTTATACCTTAGAGATTTGTTTTCCTCCTTTTAGGAGATGAAACACCGAAAAAGAAAAGACACATAACACCTCCTTCCCTATTCGGTTTTGACTTTCAGAAAGCGTCCCAGCTCCATTCACCACGGAGCCGTCACACTCGGGTGGATGTGAGTCGGAGCGGAGACGTGCATTCAGAGAGACACGCTCTTCAGACCGCTCAGCGAGATCACTCACACACACACACACACTCACAGGCAGCCTGGAGCCCCCCCCCCCCCGCCGCCCGCTGTTGTTCGCTCACCGTGCACCAGGGAGGAGGACAGCGATAATGGAGGCCGTCCCACCGACACACGGACACAACCGCTCTTCCGCTCGCTCACGTTGTGTTGTGGATAAGTTGGACAATTTTACCCTTTTTTTCTCTCTCTCTGTTGTGGCCGTCGTCGGCCCATACTGATTTGTTCCCAGGTGATTCGTTCACGGCTGAAGGTGTTGAGCGGGATTCGCTAGAGGACGTTATTGGCTAGAGAGAGGGCGGGACTTTAAGTGACATGGGTTTGGACGGTGAGAGGGCGGGACTTAAAGTAACTTTAGGATACAATGGTTTAGAGGTGAGAGGGCGGGACTTTAGGATACAATGGTTTAGAGGAGAGAGGGCGGGACTTTAGGATACAATGGTTTAGCGGTGAGAGGGCGGGACTTTAGGATACAATGGTTTAGAGGTGAGAGGGCGGGACTTTAGGATACAATGGTTTAGAGGTGAGAGGGCGGGACTTTAGGATACAATGGTTTAGAGGAGAGAGGGCGGGACTTTAGGATACAATGGTTTAGAGGAGAGAGGCGAGGGAGAGGGCGGGACTTCCGGTAGAGGAATATCTGTTTCCATAACGTGCTTATTTTGTTGGGAAGTGATTGGGAAATACTCCACAATAACTCACTTTGTCTTGTAACTTCTTGTCACGTTCTGTTAATCGGGGGTACACAGCTGATAGGAAGTAAGAGAATGTGACTTGCGTTGCGGTGTCCTGGGGCATGGTTCCTCAGCCTAGTCTACACCGGAACGGCGTTTTTTCCTCGACACAAAACAACAGGTTTCTAAAAACCCTCCTCGATTCAGGTGGACGAATCCGAGTCAGTGGCGGAGCCAGAGGGGTGGCCGCCCCCCCCCACTGGCCACCCCTGGAACCTGATTGGCCACCCCAGGTGCCACCCTCCCGCGTTCGACCCCCCCGTCGACAATCGTGTCCCCCCCCCCCCCCCGGTCGACAATCGCGCCCCCCCCCCCCCCCCCCCGGTCGACAATCGCGTCCCCCCCCCCCCCCGGTCGACAATCGCGTTCGCCCCCCCCCCCCCCACCCCCCCCCCCGGCTCCGCCACTGATCGGAGTCCGCCAGCATCACGTCCGCCAAACGTTTATTTATTCAAACGATGGCGTGTGACGGTGAGGGGTGCCTCGCCTCGCTGAGCCACTGGCTCAACAGCTCAGAGGAAACGACACGCTTCACACGACTCAGTCTGGACGGAGGGGGGGGGGGCGGGGGGGGGGGGCGGTCACCACACCCCCGGGGGAAGACGTCAGGACAAATGGAAAACTCTCAAAACAAAAGCGCTGTTTGTTTTCCACCGCTCATCCTCGTCCTCCGCCATAAAAAAAAAAAAGAAAGAAGAGAAATCGCAGAAGCATCCAGAGCTTCAGACTCTGAAGCACGCTGTGTTTGACCCGGTCAAACGAAAGCCCGGCCTGACGCTTTACTTTGAATGGAATGGACACGAGGAGAGACGTCTTTGAAGGTCTTTGAAGGTCTTTCTCTCTAACCCCAACCCTTTTAAAATGTGTTCATCGCAGGCTCCACCGACTGCATCTGCTACAGCACCACGGGCACCAACGACCCTGTGACCTCTGCCCTGCACATCATCCTGGGTGAGTCACGGGGCGTTCTGACTCCCAGCCAAAAAGGGTTCTGGGTTCGATCCCCGATGTATGACGTCCTCGAGCAGGATGGTCATCACTGGTGATGGGTCGTTCGCGAGCGGATCAGTTTGAATGAACGACTCTTTGACAAGAACCGAAGAACCGACCTGATTCCCCCGTTTCAGTTCACCGCGTTCGTCTTGTTCGTTCCCCGAGACTCGACTCCCCCGGCTGACGTCACTGACACTGAACGTGTTAGTGGTGAAAGGAACTTGTTAATGTTGTATTGTTGTGTTGATTGATCACTGGTTGATTGGTCTGACCGACTCGGCTGAGAACCGTGATTCACCGCTACCGGAAACGCGACTGGACGAACGATTCGAACGGTTCTTCTTGGCGAACTGACCGACGCAAACTGATTCAAGCAAACGAATCATGAAATCCATCACTAGTCATCACCCCTATCTTCTCCTTAATGACATGCGTTCTCTGTGGATCCCTCTGGATTCAAGCATCAGCTAAATGACCACGTGGTTGAACAAACTCCTCTGATAGTACACAGGAACTGTCTTCTGGTTTTTGGTGATGGTGTGGTCCTCATATCGTCATTAAAAGGGTCTAGCACACCACACACACACATTTAATACACATACACACACGCACAGACGCAAACACAGCAACTTAACACCTAGACACTTTACACACAAAGACATTACACACACACACACACACGTTCACACACACACACACACACACACACACACACACACACACATACACATACACATACACACACACACACACACGTTCACACACACATACACACACACACACACACACACACACACACACACACGTTCACACACACACACACACACACACACACACGTTCACACACACATACACACACACACACACACACACACACACGTTCACACACACACACACACACACACACACACACACACACACACACACACACACACACACACACACACACACACGTTCACACACACATACACACACACACACACACACACACACACACACACACACACACACACACACACACACACACACACACACACACACACACACACGTTCACACACACATACACACACACACACACACACACACACACGTTCACACACACACACGTTCACACACACACACGCACGCAAGCGGTATCCCAGCCCACTGGGGAGTGTGAGGACACTGCCATCCAGTGTCTGATTGGTCTCTCTGACGGCGCCCCCCCCCCCCCCCCTGCAGGAGACTCCCAGCCCGTGGACGTCTGCTCCGTGCACAGCGACAACACCTTCCTGAGATACTCCGTCTCCCTGCTCGGCTACGGTTTCTATGGCGACGTGCTGGCCAACAGCGAGAGGAACCGATGGATGGGCCCGCTGAGATACGACCTGGCGGGTGAGCCTCGGCTCTTAGGATTTGTTTTTTTTTTAATCGAGCGGCCTGAACCGTAGTTCACCACCAGGGGTCAAAGGTCAAAGGGTCAGCGCGTTGTTTGTGTGTGTCTCTGTGTGTGTGTGTGTGTGTGTGTGTGTGAGTTTCTGTGTGTTTGTGTCTTTCTGTCTGTCCATGTGTGTGTGTGTGTGTGTCTCTTTGAGTGCGAGTGCGAGTGTGTATGTTTTTCTGTCTGCCTGTCTGTCTGTGTTGTGTGTGTGTGTGTGTGTGTGTGTGGGTGCCTGAACCGTAGTTCACCACCAGGGGTCAAAGGTCAAAGGGTCGGCGCGTCGGTGGAGACGCGAGGAAAAAGCGTTTTCTGGAGGCGCTGTACGGCCCTTCCTGTAAGACGCTCTCTGCCCGCAGAGCCCCAGAGCCGCCCTGGTACGGCCCTGACGGTACGACGGTGGTACCGCGGGGGCAGTGACGCAGACAGTGGCCGTTTCTCAATACCAAGTACGCGGACTACGTTCTCGCGGACTTGGAAGTACGTACTTGGCAAGTCCGGACTTTCAAGTACGGACTTCCGAGAACGCGAGTACGCACTCTGCAACTGGAACAGCAGCGGACTGGATGATGCATTCTGGGATATTTAACGGTCCCAAGTCCACACGAGTCACCTCCGATGCGTCCTCGGTGGAACGGCCTCATCGAGAACGCATCGAGAACACTTCCGGGTTTTACGACAGTACTCGCGTTCTCGCGTACTTGGAATTGGAACAGTGCTTGGGCTACCACTGATGACGTTTATCGAGAACGCAAGTACACGAGAACACACGAGAACGCGAATTGAGAAACGGCCAGTGTGTGTGTGTGTTCTTCTTCCAGGGGTGAGGACCTTCCTGAGCCATCACTACTACGAGGGAAGCGTCTGGTTTGTTCCGGCCGCGGAGACGCAGGGGCGGCCCGGGGGGGCGCGGGAGCAGTGTGTGGCTCGGTAAACACACACACACACTCACAGTACACGGATCACGGTGGAACAGGACGGCACACACCGGGGGGGGGCTCTGACGGGCCAACACAGAAGAGGTTCCACCCTGGAGTCCCCTGAATGTATGGACCACCGTCACTCAGAGAAAAGAGAAAGTCCCAACTCACAACTCTGAGTCGCTCACCAGCGACAAGAGACCCAAGACTCACCCTGCTCAGAGTTCACCTGGACTCTGCATAGCCTCACTCCCTTCCCCCACATCCCCCCCCCCCCCCCCCCCCTTAGGCCCTCTCACCCCACTCATCTTACCGTTGTTCGTCCTGGCACTTAAAAACAGTACTTAACATCGTGTCGCATCTTATCCGAGCTATGTTTTTGTATACAGGGAACGTTAGGTTAACCTAACAAATGTACTTATCGTAAGTCGCTTTGGATAAAAGTGTCTGCTAAATTCCCTAAATGGAAATGTAACATAGATAAGTATAGGATATGTAGTCTGTGTTGATGCACTTCATTAACACCGAGGTTCTTTTGCGTTGTGCTGGTCTCACAGGTGTCGCGTGTGCCAGCAGGGGTCCTGCTCAGAGAAGATGGACCTAAAACATTTATCAGAAGATGAGGACAAGTTTATCAAAGGTGAGCTCTACGCTTCTCCTCTCGTCTCGCTTGGTACGGACACTTTTGCCCGTAGATTGAGTTTCTACCTCCTACTCGATTTTTTAAGGTGCAGTTTGTGGTAAAAAAAAGGAGCACAAATCATTGTTGGAAAAGTGAGAGAGTGGCTGTGGCCGCGTGATGCCTCACCTATGGCCGACTCATTCACTGTGGGTCACAGTCGCAGTCATACGTGAAAATTACATTGAAAATACAATTCTGAGGCGACAGCGGAGGAACCGGCCAAGCGATTCTTTAGAGTCCAGTATTGCTGCTGAGATCTCTGACCCGACCGCAACCGCCCAATCCTAACGCATCTCTGCAGCAATACCTTAACTCAACCATCTCTAATCTAATACCATAACTTAACAATCTAGAACCCAAAACCTTAACTTAATCTAAGGCCCAACACCTTATCCATCTCAGACCCAACGCCTTAACTTAACCATCTCAGACCCAACGCCTTAACTTAACCATCTCAGACCCAACGCCTTAACTTAACCATCTCAGACCCAACGCCTTAACTTAACCATCTCAGACAAGTGGGGGGCGGACCTCCCTGAGGAGGTGCAGAGGAACACTGCAGGGAGGAGGATAATGGAAGGAGGCGCAGGGAGGAGGAGCAGGGAGGAGGAGCAGGGAGGAGGAGCAGGGGGGAGGAGTAGGGAGGAGCAGGGGGGGGAGGAGGAGGAGCAGGGAGGAGGGACAGGGAGGAGCAGGGGGGGGGAGGAGGAGCAGGGGGGAGGAGTAGGGAGGAGCAGGGGGGGGAGGAGGAGGAGGAGGAGCAGGGAGGAGGAGCAGGGAGGAGGGACAGGATAGGAGGAGGATTTAATATAACGTAATGTGGGGCAAGGTTGGCAGACTGTATTAAAGAGCCACAGGGGGAAGCGGCTATTAGAAAGGGTTCAGGCACAGGAGCTGTCAACAAACACATTAACCACTGATCCAATATAAATGACTGACAGCGAAGTGCGCACCCAAGTGTCACCCTTTATAGGCGCCGCG
>NC_140288.1:973140-985640 GCF_964030765.1 Micromesistius poutassou | reverse complement strand
AACACAAAAGAAGGGGCCATTGTGGCAAATAAAACACTTTAACTGATCACACAAATATGATGGAAATTGTTCTTTGCTCTGTTACCACCTCCCTTTTTCTCCCCTCTCTCTGATTCTCCTTTCACCTCTTTTCTCTCGTCATGCGACGCAGTCAGTGTGTCTGACCTTCAGTCTGCGAGACGCCATGTTAGCAATAATGAACACTTAATGAACTCTCTGAAACTCTCTCTATCCTCCTCCTCTCTCCCTCCCTTCCTCCCTGCTCTCCATCGCCCACTCTCTGTCTCAATTAACTTAAAAATAGCTTTATTGGCATGGAAAATGAACATTTACATTGCCAAAGCATTTTTCTAAATTAGAGCAAAGGGGAAAACAACAAAGTACCACAGAAACGTTAAGAAATTAAGTGAAATATCGATTATCAGTACAGTGCACAACATGAGGTCATGGTGAGTGAGTGAATGAAACCAATTCCTGGAGCCGGGCCAAGAATTAGTCCTCACCCCCCACCGCAGGTCTGGTGGGGCTTCAGTCGGGATGTCTGGGGTCTGGTTAGGGTTAGGGGGTCTGTGGGGTTACGGGGAGAGTTAGGGGGTCTGTGGGGTCTGGTTGGGTTAGGGGGTATTTTGGGTCTGGTTTGGTTAGGGGGTATTTTGGGTCTGGTTGGGTTGGATGACACTCTCATCTCCCCTCCCTCCTCTGGTTCCCCCCCCCCCCCCAGTTCGACCACTCCTTCGTGGAGGTCCACCGAGTAAGGAGGTTCCGCTTCCAACCCAAGAACCAGCCCGTCTCCGTGCCGCCCGAGGACCCGAATGGAGCCGAGAAGGGGACCAAGACCCGTACTTTCAGTCCCATCTGCCGCGCCGGTGATGAGGTCCCGGCCCAGAGCACCTGGACGTGTGACGGCGAGATGCTGCCCTACGCCGCCATCCAAGTCAGGTACGAGTCGGCTCCAAGTCAGCTCCAAGTCAGGTACGAGTCGGCTCCAAGTCAGGTACGAGTCGGCTCCAAGTCAGGTACGAGTCAGCTCCAAGTCAGGTACGAGTCGGCTCCAAGTCAGGTACGAGTCGGCTCCAAGTCAGGTACGAGTCAGCTCCAAGTCAGGTACGAGTCAGCTCCAAGTCAGGTACGAGTCGGCTCCAAGTCAGGTACGAGTCGGCTCCAAGTCAGGTACGAGTCGGCTCCAAGTCAGGTACGAGTCGGCTCCAAGTCAGGTACGAGTCAGCTCCAAGTCATCTCCAAGTCAGGAACAAGTCAAGTCCAAGTCAGTTCTAAGTCAGGTCCAAGTCAGGTCCAAGTCAGTTCCAAGTCCGTTCCAAGTCAGGTCAGAATCAGGTCAGAGTCAGGTCCAAGCCAGGTTCAAGTCAGGAACAAGTCAGGTTCAAGTCAGGAACAAGTCAGTTCCAAGTCCGGTCCAAGTCAGGTCAAAGTCAGGTCCAAGTCCTTTCCAAGTCAGGTCCAAGTCAGGTCCAAGTCCTTTCCAAGTCAGGTCCAAGTCAGGTCAGAATCAGGTAAGAGTCAGGTCCAAGCCAGGTTAAACTCAAGTACAAGTAGGGTACAGGTCAGGTTCAACTCAGGTACAAGTAATGTACAAGTCACACATGACCGTATGGATTTCCTGGTCAAGTTGTTGGGTAGCCCACCAAGCTTTTTGTCCCTTTGTTCATGAAATGGTTTAAGAAAAGGAAGTGACACCAAGCTGTGAAAAAAGTCTGTAAAAGATCAATTAGAGAAGCAGAAATCCTAAATGCCAGGTCACACGTGAGTATCGCATATCAGCGAATACATAATTCTAGAGAACACAGCCGACTTTCATTCACAATGTCAATGTAATTGTTTTAAAACGATTCAGTGAAAAATAACTATGTTCAGCTCAATCTAAGAACATTATGATGAAAAATGGACTTGATCCCAATCGTGCCCTTGTATTTATTCAAACAATTAAAGCCACGACGATCCGTTACAGAAACGAGTTTGGCCTCTGAATGTGGGCTAATAGTGGAATACATTATTGGCATTCGATATTGAGTTAGAGTGTGAAACATAAACTCTATCAAAACATTGTAGGGGGGCAGAGAGAGTAAGTGGCAAGGGTGATCTGACGGCCAGCCGAAAGGTTCTGGGGTCGATCCCCCATATTCACAGCCTGCTTACTAATGACATCCGAAACCATTCCCTCCAAGTCCTTTGGATACAAGCTTCTACTAAATGACAAAACAGACCTAAATCAACGCAATACGAAAACTGTAAGTATGGAAATAAATGTCTACGTTCTTCCAACTATTCCAATCCCTTTAAGTAAAATGCAGAAACCGGCATTTATAAATCGTACATCAAACCATCTCTCAACCAATTAGAGGCAGTATCCACAAACCCCGGGGCCATTACGGTATGTTCTGCTACTCACACGCACAACGTCCGCCGTCGCTCTCCAAACGTCGCCTGGCACACACTTTATTTCACGGCCCATTTTACTTTGTCAATGAGCCATGCCGCTATAACGCTGCTAATTTAATAGGCTCCCTGTGTTAAAGGGCTACTCCCCTTGCATTAAAACACCAGGCCAGCCCCTCAGCACACCAGCCCCTCGGCTAATCACTTCTGGAACGTGGCGGACGGCCGTGGGCTCACTAATGAACAGCCACGCAAACACTCCGCGAAGAGAGACGGAGGGCGAGACGGAGAGGAGGAGGAGAGGGAGTGTTGTAGGGAATTAGCGTGTGATTGGCGCTACGAAGAGATGCTAGTTATGGTGCTCGGGAGAAACATCCAGAATGGAGTGAAAACCCTTTGCTGACGTTAACTCATCCTTTTAGTTTGATTTAATCTTTCAGCGGGTGCGCTGCCGCTGCCTCTAGACTATCCATCCTCATGAACCGTCCCAACATGTGAATATGAAATGATCCTTTGGCAAACAAAGTCAAATAACACTATAATACTAAATGCTTCACCATGATTGCCATTGAGGCTCTTTTATCCAAAGCACCGTACGATAAAAATGAGAATATATGTACACCTGCGTATATCCTCAGTGGTTGTTGATCATCCAACCCCTGACCTTGTCCGTCTTAAAGGAGCTCAACGGGGAAAGATCCTAGAGCTGTCCTTTGAGGGTAATTAGAAATGCCAAAGAAATTTGTCAGCCGTAAGTGAGGGCTGTGCGCTGTGAGAACATCCTTTTGGAGTCTATTTAGATTCAAGACCGCCCGTCTCCTTTCTGACCAATCAGGGGACCTCTTCCCTGATTGGTCAGATGGAATCCATCTTGCCTGTCAATCAATCCCAGTAGTGTGAAACGCAAACGTCTCTGAATGGCGGAGAGACATAAAGGGAGGATAATCTGTCTCTCTTCCGCTCCTTCTGCTCTCCCTTTACTACTCCCTCATCTTACCTTAAGGGCTACAAATAAAAAATAAAAATGATGAGACCACAGCGAAATAACAAAGTAATGTGCCGGAACTGGAACTTCTTTTCGGCTGAGATTGGGCAGAACGTTTCTTGGGAAGGCGACGTTTTTTTTTACTCTAGTAGATCATTGACAATCTCTCAGTACTGTAAAAATATATATATATATATTTATCAGCCTGTTTACCGCTTTATGTAGTTAGTTATAAAGTGTGCACTGTGCAGTTTATTTCTGTGTGTGTGTGCGTGTGTGTGCACACACACACAGCGGGCCTGCCACGGTGAAGCGCAGTCATTAACGCAATGGTGTATTAATCACTACTAATGAGGCAGGTGTGTGTGTGTGTGTGTGTGTGTGTGTGTGTGTGTGTGTGTGTGTGTGTGTGTGTGTGTGTGTTTTCTCCACAGAGTCCAGGGCCAGTTGATTCGATTATTTGCCCGAGGAATTGAGCACCAGTAGAAACCGTGTGTGTCCGTGTGTCCACATGGACACGCAAAGTTTGTCGGTTTGTCCTGAAACAAAGCGAGCCTGAAGAAGAACTGTGAACTGTGAACTGGGGAGAATGAATCTGTGTCGCCGTCAGCTGGTCTGAGTTATGTTCTACAAATGCGCCCGTGAATGTGAACCAAAGGATCAACGTCATTCAATTATAAAAGCATTGGGAGGATTGGAAGACCTAGACACACACACACACACACTGCAGTGTGTGTGTGTGTGTGTGTGTATTGTGTCTAGTAAAATAATGGACAACTATAAAATATTTATATAGTTTGTTTGTTCAACATATAAGCCCTCCATTTTGTTTTGAAGACATTATTTACATTGTGTTATTCATCATTTACATGATTTCTATTCAGGTGTGAAGATGTATTGACTTTTACAGATCCACCACATTAAACTCTATTTGAAAATCCTTCCATCGGTAATCATGGCAGACGAGAAAAGAGATGGCTGAACTCTTCACTGTTACAATCAATACATACCTCAGTGGCTGAGAATATTATCTTAATATTGTAACCTTGTTTCCACAAGGTTACAACGATCGACGTTTGCAACGTTAGCAACAGCAGACGTTACCGTGGCGATAGCGGCTTAATGGAATGCCGCGGGACCGGCCCGAGCCAATCAGATAAGCTTTGGTTTCAGTCAGTAAAACAATGCACTCCGGCTACTTCATCGACCTTCTAAATGAAACAAGGGTTATATGCTGAGGTGAACTGCACCATGGGAATAGTAGTTTGTCGTGATAATGGACACAGCCCTGTATACGTACATTTTTCTCTTGTTTTTTCATAGTTTTCAAAAGTCTAATCTAATTTAATCTCCCTGTACTATGCCCTTGCGAAAGGTCAGGTTTGCGATGGTCAGTTTGAGGTACATTAACATTAAGGGCATTCAGCAGACGCTTTTTATCCAAAGCCACTTACAATAAGTACTGAATATTTTTCAGAAGAAGAGAAACAATATATAAATATATATATCGCTGTCGGTACAGTAAGGATGATCAGAGAACCAAGTGCCGAGCACTTACAATTTTTAGGTACTACGTCAGATACGGCTGAATTGAGACATTACGATTCGGGAACCATCGCTTAATTTGAAATAATCTAACGATTTAGAACCGGTCCGAACCGGAATCATGACGCAGCTGGGGGGGGGTGAGGAAGAAGGAGGTATTCGTCAAAGTATTTATTTGAAAAAGGACAGCGACTCCAATAACGGCGGGGGCCCCGGCGTTAAACGGGAACGGTCGTGCTCAGAGCGAGACGGCGGCCGTTCCGCGGTGATGGAGGTGAGAGATCAGACCGGCGGGGGGATAACGGCCCGTGATGGCTTCATAATGCACCAACAGGGCCCCAGTGGCTCATGGGTAATGGAGCAAAGTGGTTGCTAAGTGACTCGGCGCCGTCGCACCTGCGACTGTGAGCTGGGCTCCGCTCCGTTAAAGGCTCATTTATGCTCGACGTACGGACGTAATTGTACGCGTCCGTTTCTAACGTTGTTACCGTCACTGCTCACATACTTCCATGCGTCCTTTACGTTGGCATAGATGTTAACCAATACATCCACTAGGGGGCAGCGCAGAGTCAAAAGTTTATGACGACAAACCATAGACTGTAAAAAGAAAACAACAAACATGGCGACTATGGAGGAGGTCTTGATTATGTACATAATAAATAAAAGAAGAAAACGGGCTCGTTGTAAGAGGCGGTGGTCGGTAAGGCCGTTAAATTCATCGCGGCTGGAGGACGGAGAATTCTTCTTCAGTCTCACACTGGCTCTAGGCTCCGTATCGGGTAGTGACGGCAACAGCGCCCCCACGGCTTCCGGTGGTACTGCTCCGTTTGGTGCGTATCCGTAAGCTTTGTGGAAACGGTCGAAAAACGGACGAAATGAACGCAGAGTACGGACGAAAGGCTCCGTCCGTATCCGTATGCGTATTTAACGTTGAGCATAAATGAGCCTTAAGACCGACCGGCGTGCTTCCGTCCGTCCGTCCGTCCGTCCGTCCGGCTAGCGGCCGGGACCGGTCTGGAACACGGCGGTAAAAGGTGCGGTGTTGGCGATTTAGCGAGACTGGTGGACTGGGAATGGAGTGTGATATTAATAAGTGTGTTTTAATTAGCGTATCGTTCCATAAAGGGAGAGAGACGTATCATGGGTGAGTGAGCGAGTGAATGAGGGAGAGAGAGAGAGAGAGAGATCATACGACATATCAATACGAGAGAGACGTATTATATGAGATTAGGTTTTTATTTGCCAATATTCATAATTTGACAATTTGATTATTTTTATGAGGTTGACAAGCTGGTCTTGAAAGTTATATTTTCTGCATTATTATAATTATATACAATAGTAATACTATTTTTTATTATATTTATATTATATATATATATTATGTACATTTATTTTAAATGATTAGGCATACACCGACAATCTATTGCTGGAACTGTGATTTATTTTTGTATGACATGTATATTGTTATGTACATGGGGAAGAGACTCCACTATGTTTCAAATGTTATTGCAATCTTGTTATGATGGAGGATAATTATAACCAAATGAAAAATAAAGATGGCTGATAAACTGGGGATGTTACTCTATTTCTTTAGTCGCTTTACTCAAATCCAATCTGAATACGATTACATGTCACAGGATTTAATTTAACACAACAAATAAAATAAATATGAATAATATAATAAAACGTTTTTGTTGATGTCTCATTGTCTCAAATAGCCCACGATTAAAGGTCATCTGCATTAATGCATTTGTAGCATGCTTCCTTAATCGGAAGACAAATCAAGGTATTCTCTCTCTCTTTCTCTCAACTATAAACACACAGGAAGAGATAAGGTCATCATTCTTTTCATTACTTTCTCTCTCTATCACTGTCTCTCTCTTTATGATGACAGAGTGTCTCTCAATGATTGAGTCTTTATTTGTAAGTCCCCGTCTCTGCCTGGATGGCAGTGTCTCTCTTTCTCATCGATTTGCCCTGCAGTTCATTCATTGGCACTCTGCCCCAAATAGTGTATCAAAAGACACCACCAAAACACACACACACAAACAAACAAATGCACACACACACACACACACACACACAATCACAGTTTAGTTCTCATGTATGTTATGTGGGATCTATCTGGTGGGGTTAAACATTTATTTGTAATCTTACTATTGTAAGATTAAAAAAGTAATTCATTTTTTTTTAACCTTATATGTATACATATATAAGTGCCCCATTTAATTTGAATCCTCTTTTTTGCAAGGAACAAAATCCCAAAGTCAAAGTCCAGCTCTCTCAAATCCTCTTGTGTATCCGTGAGGACACGACGTGACGGTCCACGAGAACAGAACACGACGGCCCAGGTCGCCCTGGACGCCTCCTGACACTGGAGAGTTTGTCATCATGCCAGGTCAACGGCTCGCCAACCCCCCAGTTTGGAACGCACCGACACCGCGAGAGGGGTTGAGTTGAAGAGGAATCACGGCTGAACAAACCCGGGTCTGAACAAACATGGAACTGATTTTAAATAGCGCGGTTTCCATGTCTGAAATATTAGAAAGTAAAGTAGTATTTCGCCGGAGCATTTGGCCTGCATGACTGCTCAGTTGAATGTCTCAACATAATAACACATACACACACACACACACACACACACACACACACACACACACACACACACACACACACACACACACACACACACACACACACACACACACACGCTCTCTCTCTCTGACACACACACCACACACCCACACATACACACACTTTAACATGTTAGACAGATGCACACACACACACACACTCTCTCTCTCTGACACACACACACACACACACACCACACATACACACACTTTAACATGTTAGACAGATGCACACGCACCCACACACACACACCAACATAATACCACGTAGAGATGTATTGAGCCACCGGTCCTGTGGGAAGCCGTCGGTTGTATCTATTCTATATTTCACGCTGCATACAGCGAGACGAATGCATCATGTTCACAGACGCATCAGCATCCTTCACATGAAGACCATGAGAAGAGATTACTGGGTTACTGATGTGCACACCAGCAACACACACACACACACACACACACCCTTGTTTTCAAACATGAACACACACACACACACACACACACACACACACACACACGTGCATATCCATCTCTGCAGCGTGATTGTTTGGGTCTCTGCTGAAGACACGAGGTCATCTATACCCTCCGTCATCACCCTATTACCACAACACACACACACACACACACACACACACACTAACTTGTTGGACAGATAAACGCGCACATGCACACAGACATGCATTTTGTCTATCTCATAAACCCACACCACACACACACTTTGTCTCTCCGACACCCATACACACACAGCCACACATACACAATCACAATCACTTAATAACTTGTGAGAAAGATACACGTGCACATGCACACACACACACACATGCACTTTATCTCTCTTGAAAATACACACACACACACACACACACACACACACACACAAACACACACTTTGTCTCTCTGAAACACACACACACACACACTCCAAGCTTTTCAGCTCATGGCCTTTTGTGGAGTGGTGAGGTTGTTGTGCTGCTAATGGTGCTTGAAGTAATTACATCTGCTAATGTTGGCTCCCCTCCCCTTCTTCCCCTTCTTCCCCTTCCTCCCCCCCCCCCCCCCCCGCCCGGCCCACCAGCCGAGGAGCCCAGTAACACTCCATCAACGAACAAAACACATCTCCTTTGTTTAACTTCACTCCGACGAACGAATGAGGCATCTTCTCTGTTTAATTCTACTGTGCCGCTGACTCTCAGTGGTTCAGCGTCTCACGCTCACACACCTCGTTAGGAACCTCTTTCTGCCGTTTGCCACGGAGAGCGAGCTGGAAATAGAGTTTGATTGATGGATGAGCGGGCCGACGTAACCTTACGAACCGCGGCGAGGACCCGCCGTATAATGACAGAACGCAACACGACACGGTTGCGCCAACACGTAGCGTGTGATTGGATGCTTCAGTTGGCGGTTCGGTTGATGGATGATGAGGCCAAAGGACCTTCTGCTGACGCATAATGAGCAGCGACGGTGTCAGCGGTGGGAGCCTCTCCACCCCGCCCCGCCCCGCCCCACTCCGCCGTGATCTATGGGGTCCGGCCAGACCTTAATGTCAGACGAGTCGTGGACACAGTAAAGTTGCAGGTGTGATTTAGGAGTTGTAAAGAGTGAACCTTAAAGAGCAGGCCTTTGAAAATAAAAATGAAAAATCATCGACACCAAGTCGGAAAAAACATGGAGGCTCACACTTTACTACAAGAATACGAAAGTATTATTATGATTATAGATTATAAATGTAAATAATCAACACCGCTGTCATCGTAAGAGGACCCTTCAGTGAGAACAAACGCTATTAGCGGTTACATGCTGGATGCTGTATCGGTATATCTATATATATATATATATATATATATATATATATATATATATATATATATGTACTCGGTGGGTATCGGCTGATACTCAAGGAATCAGGAATCGGAATCGTTATCGGGAGGGAAATAACCGGTACGGGAACGTCTCCAGTACCGGACGGGTTAACAAGGACCGGAGGTTCTGGACGGGCTCCAGGTTCTGGACGGGGTCCAGAGAGAGTCGCCGTGTTAGTCAAACAAAGCACTCAGCCGCTGTGAAGACACTCTAAACCGCCCGCTTGTGTTGCTTCAAAATTACGAGCTGGAGAGGGACTCCTCAGAATGAGAACGGGGGATTTAACTGCTCTTAAAACGCTAAAGCGCAACACTTTCATCATTAATATTAAACACGGGTTTAACTTTTAATCCGCTTATCCGGCAGAGCGCGGATTCAGACTGCATAGCACAATGTTTATTAGATGACAGACATTACCGAACGCATGCTGCACACACAAACAGCTCTTCCTGCCGCCATGCTCCGGCGGCGGCTAAATCCATGTGTACACGTCCCTTCCGTCCTGATTGCGTGGTTAAAGAGCACGACGGGGTCTGTGTTACGTTGAGGTGCTTTGGATACTAAGTCCTATGGACACGAGGCTGCGTAATGAGCAAGGAGCAAGCGCTTACAACGTGTTTCAAACTGGTCTGAAGGAAAAACAGGCTGACAAATGCAGCGCTGGAGGAAAACCTGGCGGATGGTTCCACGGTCCAGAGTGGCCTCCGTCTCCACAGGTGAGGCCTGCGGTTTCCAGCCCAGGACCTTTAGGCTGGGGGTTCCGACACCCGAACCAACCCACTACACTCTCCTACCAGACCACGTCTCGTGTAGACGGCGGGACTAACCTCGACTCGGGGCTCTCTAGTGAAGCAGAGAGTGACGGAGCGAGGAGGAGGAGGAGGAGGAGGAGGAGGTGAATGTTGAGGAGTAGCGAGCGACGGAGAGAAGAAAAAGGAGGAGAGGATGAGAAGAAAGCGACGGAGAGAGAGAGGAGAGGAGAAATAACCCCACTCAGGTCTCTCCAGTTGGACTAGAAGAAGAGCCGGCAGCTGGGAGGACGACAGCAGGGCCTACAGCGCCCCCCTGTGGACGTAGTCAGCCAGGCGCGTACCCGGTGGACCTCCCCCTGGTTTGTCCGTTTGGTTAAAACACGGTGCAGGAGGAGATCAGGGTCTCCTCTTGACTCCTCCTACCTGCATGTCAAACACAGCACCTTGTGCATGCTCCTAAACACTGCTGAGCATGCATTTGTGTGTGCGAGTGCGTGTGTGTGTGTGTGTGTGTGTGTGTGTGTGTGTGTGTGTGTGTGAGCTCGCCATAGAGAAACTGCAGAAAAGACAAAAGGGAACGAGCAAGAGAGCGAGGAAGGAGGAGCGAGGAGGGGCAGAGGAGGCGGTGAACGAGAAGCGGGAGATGGAGAGAGAGGAGAGGAAAGGAGGAGGAGGAGTAGTGAGAGACGGAGAGAGAGAGGGGAGAAGGAGAAGGAGAGGATGAGTGTTGGGACCGCGGACGGTCCTTGCGTCCGTCCTTGTGACGGAGGCCTGGGGTCCAGAGAGAGCCCGCCATCCGCAGCGGGGCTAGCCGTGCGGCACACACACACACACACACACACACACACACACACACACACACACACACACACACACACACACACACACACACACACACACACACACACACACGAGCTGGCAGCGCCCGACGGCCTAGTTTGCCCGCCATGACCTAGCGTAAGCACGTGTGTGTGTGTGTGTGTGTGTGTGTGTGTGTGTGTGTGTGTGTGTGTGTGAGGGTAATGACTGCATTGATCAGCGGTGTCCCCATTGGGCGGGAGAGAGAGGGAGAGCGAGGGGGACGGAGGGCGAGGGAGGGAGAGAACAACGGCGTGGCGTCCCGCCTCGTCGCGTTAGCCAATCAAATATCCATCCCACCCGTCGCCTCTCAGCACTGAGCAGACGATCATAAAAACAAATCTGCCGCCCGTCTCGTTCACTCCATCATATCTTTCTCACTCCATCATCTCTCTTCCTCTCTGTCCATATCTTTCTCTTTCTCTCTCTCTCTCTCTCTCTCTCTCTCTCTCACTCTCTCCCTCCATCGTCTACCACCTCTCTGGCGCTCTCTCTCTCTCTCTCTCTCGACCCCTCTCTCTCTAGTAGTATATACTAGTACAGTACTGTGTAGTATTGTTTATTTCTAACGCAGCAGCCCATTGAGGGAAAGACGCTGCCCTTTATTTCCAACTTGCAAAAACCTTTACTCTGAAGTCCCTCCTGAGCGTTTGTGTTTTACTTTGAAGGGCCAAAAAGTACATTTCTGTGAGACAGGAGGCAGACGCGGGGGTTCCTCAGGGTTTAGGGGGGTTCTGCGAGGGGTTATCTGGGCTGCTGAGCGGCTGGCCTCCTCGGTGCTCCTCTGTTTGGTCTGGAGCGCCGAGTGAAAGTCAAACGTGTGAAAGGAAACGCTTCCACCACCCCCACCACCACCCCCACCACCACCACCACCATCCCACCACCCCCACCACCACCATCCCACCACCATCCCACCACCACCCCCACCACCCCCACCACCACCATCCCACCACCATCCCACCACCACCCCCACCACCACCATCCCACCGCCACCATCCCACCACCACCATCCCACCACCCCCACCACCACCATCCCACCACCACCATCCCACCGCCATCCCACCACCACCCCCACCACCACCATCCCACCGCCATCCCACCACCACCCCCACCACCACCATCCCACCGCCATCCCACCACCACCCCCACCACCACCATCCCACCGCCATCCCACCACCACCCCCACCACCACCACCCCCACCACCATCCCACCACCACCCCCACCACCACCACCACCACCACCACCCCCACCACCCCCACCACCACCATCCCACCACCACCACCACCACCACCCCCACCACCACCATCCCACCACCACCATCCCCACCACCACCATCCCCACCACCACCATCCCACCGCCACCATCCCACCCCCACCACCACCACCACCATCCCACCGCCATCCCACCACCACCCCACCACCACCATCCCACCACCATCCCACCACCCCCACCACCACCATCCCACCACCATCCCA
>NC_140288.1:965640-970640 GCF_964030765.1 Micromesistius poutassou | reverse complement strand
CTGGCCTTTCACCAGCGAGTGTGTTGAACTTGAGTGGAATTTTGTGAGGAACTAAACAACATTTTCACGACACGGACGTAAATGGACGCACACACACACACACACACACACACACTTCTGTCTCCGTCTCCACTTCTGCTCCTACCTCCTCCCTCTCCAACTCACTCCTCCCTCCACCTCTCTCTCCCTGGCAGGAACGGAGAACGGCAGGGAGAGAGGAAGGGGATAGGAGGAGGAGAGGAAGAGGTGTGTGCGTGTGCGTGTGCGTGCGTGCGTGCGTGCGTTCGTGCGTGCGTGTGCGTGTGCGTGCGTGTGTCTCCCTGAGCCATGCCGCAGGTCGGCGACGTTATCAACAGCCTGATTCATCGCGTTCCTCTGCTTTCTAATCTGATAATACAATAGATAACAGATAATGATAGATAATACAATAACTAAAGCATTCACTCAACTTCCCTGGTGAACAGGCTTCGCACTTCCCATCACGGGTTCTTCCATCTCTCTCTTCATCTCAATGCGACTCTTTCTCCCTTCTTCATCTCTCCACCTTCCAGGCTTTCCATTTTCCTCTCTCCCCGTCTCTCTCTCTGTAGCTACCGCCATCTTTGTTCACCTCGCCTCCTCCGCACCCACCTATCCTTCTCTCTCTCCTTCTCTCCTTCTCTTCATTTCTAATTCCCCTCCCAGTCTCCCTTTCCCCCCCTTTCTCTCTCTTCCCCATCCTAACTGTTCTCCTCTTCCTTTCCTTTCTCTCATCTTTTTCTCTCTCTCTCTCTCTCGCTCTCCATATGTCCCTCTCCAAGCTTTCTCCATCACAGGTGTCACACACACACACACACACACACACACACACACACACACACACACACACACACACACACACACACACACACACACACACACACACACACACACACACACACACACACACACACACACACAGCCCCCACCCCGCCCCCCCCAGCAGGAAGAGGAGCTGAGCTCTGCCATGACACCCAGAGGTGATGACAGTGGAGGAATTCAGACCCTGATGCTGGTGTGTAATCCCTGACGAGCGCGACACACAAACACAGAGTCAGCAGGTGCACGTGCACGCGTGCCCTGGGTGCGTGTGCGTGTGCGCGGGTGTGTGTGCGCGCGCGTGTGTCCATGTGTCTTTGTGTGGGTCTTTGAGTGCGTTTCAAGTTTGCCTCGAAAAAGGATGGAGGAAAAGATTGAAGTTTAGGAAGAGAGATGTACAGAATAAGAACATCACAATTTAACCTTTCATAAAATGACTCAGAATGTGATAAAACAGCACGACAAACAAAACAATGAAAGTTTCCACTTAATGAAGACACACTCTCTTCTTATGCAAAGACTGACTTAATCATCATCACCCTATTAGTGTTTTTGATAAGATTACGCAGTATTGTGCAGTATAGAGTATTGTGTATATTGTGATGCTAATTGAGGGAAACAAGGGGTAGGAAATATTTCAACTCATTAAGTAGAAGTACTCAATTAAGCGGCTATTTTATCAAACGCTATAACTGTTCATCTCGCAATATCCAATTTCTACTCAATAACCCTTAAAAAGTTTTGTTTTGCCGTCTCATGTTGTGCTTTCGGGAGTTTTGGGGAGTCGGCCGACTATGACCTGATTGGTTAAACCCAAGTCATGTGACCTGACTGTGGTCCAAATTCACCAAGAAGAGAGGGGGGGGTGAACGAGGAGGAGGAGGAGGAGGAGAAGAGTTACGGCCACACCCCCCAGCCCAGTCAGGGTCTGTTCACGTTGGCAGCGTCTCTCAAGGTCCGCTCAACAATTTAGTGTTCCCGACGAACTCTCAGAACTTCCAAAACCACTTAGATGCAATATCCCTTGTCGTCGATTTGTTCTCGTTATAGATACATTGCTAATTGTTATTGATCGCACCCTGAACGTGATAAATACAGAGCAAAACCTTTCAAATACCTACCATGATGTTTGAGTGGGCTCAAATCATCATTCAGAAATGTAATTGTATGCAGCTGACGCTTGCACACACACACACATAATGTATGCACACGTACAGACACAGATCACTTTATTGATCCCGGGGGAAATTATTTGTTCTGTTTTCTCAGCTCAAGCCAGAGACATGAAAGTAAACACAAAGTGGAATAAACACAAATAGAAATATAAACAAAAAAAACACACCATGCATATATAACTATTCTAATCACAGATCAAATATCCACCTAACAAAACAGCAGGATCAGATAAGCATGTATATAAAACCAAAGGACACATGATGTCACTGAAGCCCAGCGCAGTGAAGTGTGTCGTGTGCATTGCACAGGTCGTCTGGACAGGATGACTAACGAGTTCAAAGGCGCAGCTCGGAGAGGCCAGCCTGAGCCACTCACTTACGGCGGCGAGGAGACGTCTCTGGACCCACGGCGCTAAGTGAGTGGTTAAGCGTTGAGAGTAAGTGAGTGTTGAGTTGTTCAGTGGCCTGTAAGACTCCCCACAGCGGGGGGGGGTGGGGGGGGGGGTCGCCGGACCTCAGCACCCTGGGGCTAATGTGGTCAGAGACCGCAGCCTGGGATGGATGGAGTCCAGTCAGCCTCCTCAGGACTTGATCAGCCGAGAGGGCGAAGGGGCCGAGGGGAGGGGGCGGGGGAGAGAAGTAGGACGGAGCTGTAAGCCTCCTTAACGGTGGCATACTGCAGCTCCACGGCCCCCCCCCCCCCCTCTCCGGGGCGGCCACAGACTGGGAGAACGGGGGAGGAGTGCTGCTGTGCATGTATGCGCGTGGTTGGAGTACCGAAAATTTCATGGTTGGTGGTGTCAACCTTGCATGGTGTCTGCGTGCACGGGTGAATGTTAGGCAACAGTGTAACGCGCTTTGAGTGGCCACTGGTTAGAAAAACGCCGTATAAATGCAGTCCATTGAGTCCATAGAAACGTACGTGTATGCAATGGAGACGTCTCTCTGGATAGAGTACCCCCTGACAGCCAGCATTTCAAAAGGCTTTACCAAACATTTATCAAACGCAAATGCGCCTTAAAGAGAAGGAAAAAATGAAGCGAAAGCAGAGAAATGTTTTGAGGCAGTTTGAAGACGACAGAAGTGTTGGGTTGTAGTTCTATAGAAATGGGGGAACGGCGCGTTGGCTTGTGTCGGCGTCACAGCGTGCCCAGAAAACCTCTCGTCACGTATCACGTCCACACATCACAATCCGTCTTAGCATGGAGGATACACTTTGAGTAGACGCAGACACCGTCTGGTGTCTGGTGGACGCTAGGACCTGGAAACCTCCCCGGTTTTAGGGGGAGCCTCCATCCTCCCCTGCGTTCCTATTGGCCCGGCTGACCTTGGGGTTTACAGCGTATTTATTTGTATTGTTTTTCATGTCCTGCCAACATGACCGGATTCATTGAGCCACAGCCCACAGAACAGTTATGTCCCTTTTTACAATGATCGGCTTTTATCTTTATGGAGATTTGAATGGTTCTCTTGCTTAAATTATGTACTTCAGATATTGTTTTGAGCAGAGGCCAGCCCCCCCCACACCACACACACACGCACACGCACAGCGTAGCATGGGGCAGCTGTTGTGTGTAGTTCAGCGCTGCGAGTTATCCAATAGGCTGTGACCGCACCGTAATTATGAGCAGTTTTCTAATTATTAAGCACTTTGGAGCACTAGACCATACACCACTAACCACTAGCCAACAATACCACTAACCACTAGCCAACAATACCGCTAACCACTAGCCAACAATACCGCTAACCACTAGCCAACAATACCGCTAACCACTAGCCAACAATACCACTAACCACTAGCCAACAATACCACTAACCACTAGCCAACAATACCGCTAACCACTAGCCAACAATACCGCTAACCACTAGCCAACAATACCACTAACCACTAGCCAACAATACCACTAACCACTAGCCAACAATACCGCTAACCACTAGCCAACAATACCACTAACCACTAGCCAACAATACCGCTAACCACTAGCCAACAATACCGCTAACGGCTAGCCAACAATACCGCTAACAGCTAGCCAACAATACTGCTAACTGCTTGCCAACAATACCGCTAACGGCTAGCCTCAGACAGACAAAAACACATGGCCGCATTGTTGAGAGCGAGAGTCAGAGACAGACACAGAGAAGTCACACACACACACACACACACACACACACACACACACACACACACACACACACACACACCACACACACACACACACACACACACACACACACACACACACACACACACACACAGAGAAGTCACTTAGCATGAAGGCCTATAGTGTCGCAGAAAGACAGAGGGAGAACGACATGACGACAGAGGAGAGAAGAAACTGAAAGAAAGATGGAGAGGGAGAGGGAGAGGGAGGGAACAAAGGGGATAAAGACAGATGAGGAGGAGGAGAGCGAAACGGGAACAGAGAGAGACGGACGTAAAGGAGAGACAAACCAAACAGACAGACCGACAGAGAGAGCTCCGGCCCCTGGCCACTGTGGCGACGGCAGCGGGATGAAGACAGATGCTGGGCTGCAGGTGAGTCCGCCGCTACTCCCCACATCACCACCCCCACCACCACCCCCACCATCAGCACCACCCCCACCACCACCCCCACCATCAGCACCACCCCCACCACCACCCCCACCATCAGCACCACCACCACCACCACCACCATCAGCACCACCACCACCACCACCACCACTCCCCACACCACCACCACCACTCCCCACATCAGCACCACCACCCCCACCACCACCACCACTCCCCACACCACCACCACCACCCCCACCATCAGCACCACCACCACCACCATCAGCACCACCACCACCACCACCACCACTCCCCACATCAGCACCACCACCCCCACCACCACCACCACTCCCCACACCACCACCACCACCCCCACCATCAGCACCACCACCACCACCACCACCATCAGCACCACCACCACTACTCCCCACACCACCACCAGCACCACCATCAGCACC
>NC_140288.1:962088-965440 GCF_964030765.1 Micromesistius poutassou | reverse complement strand
TGTGTGTGTGAAAAGTGAAAGAAGACTGTTTGTGGAGGACGTTTGGTTGGTTGAGTCTTCTAGGGCCTACAACTCCACCAAATATTATCCAACACAGTGTTGTCAGATCAACATGCGCTCACAACAGGCTAGGCTATAGAGGGTATGGGCCTAAACGAATATAGGCCCATTTGTTAGGCCTGGTTTACTTCAGGATATGTAAATAGGAAATAACACCATTCACCAGATCCCACCATGGGCTTGGATGTGTCTTTCTTGGCCCTGGTGTTCTTCTTCTCTGGGATTCTCCCTGCTTTCCACTCTGCTGACGTCTCCCCCCTCAGCCCCCCCCCCCCTCATGGACTTCATGAACAACGTCATCATCACAGAGGCGCAGTTCGTGAACAGGCAACTGCTTGGGGCCCCCGGGCCGCCAGGGAGCCCCCAAGAAAAGGGAGCCCCCCCCCCCCCAAAAAAAAAAAAGTATCATCCCTATGGCATTTACCACTTGTTTGACGAAAATGATCTGTCAGACTTTGGCAAACGGTTCAAGACTTTGCTTTAGTCGAGCCAATCGCTACATTTATGTGCTAAAAAAAGAAAATTGGCAGCACAGTTTCACCTGAACAAGCTGATATTGAGCTTAAGTCGGGGGCACCCACATGATAATTAGTAAGTCCAAATACCGTTCCACCGTCACCATGAATAAATATATGTTTAGCGTTTTTTAATCCAGATGGATCATTTTGACCTGGTCATTTGGAAAGTGGCTTGCAGGCCGAATAAGTGTGGCCCCCCGTGAGCTAGGGCAAGCATTTGCATTTCTAGCAAAGGCCAGGAAACAGCATTTGTAGTTTGTTTGCTGTTATGTTATTGTTCAGAATATCATATGTAGCACCTTTAAGGCGTTTGATGAGCACTGGAATTGTAATGTGGGTTTAATTACCTAAGAAAACTATTCACAAGTACTCAATTGCTGTAACTAATTCGAGATAATTAATACCACGTCACTTCACACCTCTGTTAGGTGTGCATTTTATACTATGTTTGTTATTTTTGTTTTATTGTTCTACATTTGTATTAATATAGTGCTATCCAATCAATGTGAACACTGACTCTTTTTCAGTGGAGTGCAATATTCAATGTATTGAATATAAGCCATAGCCACGGCATGTAAAACAGCATTTGCAAAATAAATGCTTTATGCATGGATGAACTCTGGC
Organism: Micromesistius poutassou; assembly: GCF_964030765.1. Lineage (NCBI taxonomy): Eukaryota > Metazoa > Chordata > Actinopteri > Gadiformes > Gadidae > Micromesistius > Micromesistius poutassou. Next base: position 964,238 of record NC_140288.1, on the reverse strand, counting down.
CTCATACTGTTTCGGTCGGTATTAATACAACATAATGCTGATGAACGTTGGTTGGAGGGCCCCCCTATGAACTTTTGCCTAGGGCCCCAACAGACTCTCAAATCGCCACTGCATCATCGACGTTAGCGTTACTTTTTACGTCAGTCGTTTCATTAGAAACTGGTCACTCGTGTCCTGTCCTTCTATCGCTTCACTTTCTCACAGCTAAACACATTTCTTATCCTCAGATGTCACAAATAAAACGATGTATTCAGAATCATCCATTCTGACTTTAAACCTGTGAGAGTGAGACACATGTATAAGTAGGGGTTGCAAATAGCTGAAACTATTTGTCCATGTCACGTTTCGATACAAGACGTCAAGATAGTTAGAGATAGCCCGTAGAGATAGCTCGGCCCACTCGCACTCAATACTTGCAGTACAATATTGTAGCCATACGGTGGTGCTGTCGTCCAATGTGAGGCGGGAAGGTAAAAATGGTCTTCATTGAAATAATAGTCTGTGTGACTTAACTGTAAGTTAACTTTTTCGATTCCTCGGTATTTCAATACAGTCGATTCGAATGATAACGTTTCTCAAACATAGGCGGTCAACTTTAAAAGTATACTCAGAAAAAATTGCAGATATTACATTAATGTATTTTTGAAGGAACAATATTTATTGCTCTTATTATTAGACCATAGCCGTGGGAAGTGTGTGTGTGTGTGTGTGTGTGTGTGTGTGTGTGTGTGTGTGTGTGTGTGTGTGTGTGTGTGTGTGTGGCTGATTGTATTCAAAGAGAAGAGTTTAAGGTGGACATGGTGCTCCTCCCCTACCTCTATGTTGGCCCGCAGCCCCTGAAGTCAAATGCACGGGCAAAAGCAAGGACTTCTTATACAGTGGCAGACAGCACTCAGGATGGATCAGTTGGAGCCCAGGGGGGTCAGGGAAAAGGCACATACCAACAAAGCTGGGCAGTTACCCTCGCCCGCTGTACACACTGTCCGTCGACGGATCTCATTGACTTTGCGTGGGACGCTCCCGAAATGCATTGTGGGTCCGTCCGTCAGACGTCCGGCTCTGTCTCTTGCGTCCAAAAGTTGAGAAAAGTTTATTCAGGCAGCGACGGATCCGTCACCCAATCAGATCGCTTTATGCAAATATACGCAAGTGCAACTGCCCAGTGATGGTGTGTGTTGGTTTTTTTCTTTTTGGTATAACCTTGGTAAATATTAGCTCCAAATGATAACATAAAGAGAATGGACAAAAATGACACAAATAGCCGTCCAGGTGCCATTCCAGGAGACCTCTTCACGATCGCCGGCCAACCGATGGTCTGAAGCACAGGAGAGTAGTGAGAGTGTTACTCTCACTACTCTCCAACTACATATAGGCAGTTAGGCACGCGCATCTGTACCCTACATAACAAGTCGTGTGTATATAAATACACACGACAAGCATATCTTTTCATTTATATTCATTCAAAATATTAACATACTATTTTAAAATGAAAGAGGCTGCGGGTTTAGTTCTCGTATTAAAAAGTGCCCTGCCCCCCCCCCCCCTCAACAATCGCGCCCGCAATAGCGCTCGTCCGCGATCCATATCAATATCATGCAGCACTTTCTTTTCTTTTTATTTTGTTCTACATCACAATGGGTGAATGTCAGTCAACACTGTAAAGCGCTTTGGATAAAAGCGCTCTATAAATGAGGACCATGTATCATTTACTACAGATCACCTGCGGAGGTCAGAGCTTGGCGTACCACCACCAGCAACTGCCGGTCCAGCTCCTCAATCTGTTTCAATCAACCCTTTTTAAGTCCGGTGTACCTAGCCAGGTGGTTACCGAGCCGGTTAGCTTCTCTGTCTCCCAGTGGGTTAATATGGTTGGTGGGACTGGGAGGCTAAGCTAGTCCAACTCGAAGTACAGAGAAGCAAGGGAATCTATAGCCAGGACCTTCCTGGTACACCAGAGGGGGGCAGAGCCGTAGTTGGACTGACTCTGGATCCCTGAAGAACGTCGTCATCGCTGACCCTAAGGGTCAGTCCTAGGGATAAGCCTCTGACCCCTGACCCCTGCCCCAAGGGTTCATGGGTAAAATAAAACCACGAGTTGAAGGAGATGACTGTTGAGAGTCCAAACAATATTTCTTGTTAACGTTGTGTCT
>NC_140288.1:864588-957088 GCF_964030765.1 Micromesistius poutassou | reverse complement strand
TCCCTCTTCTTACAACCTTCCCCCATCTCCTCAGGCTGGGTCTCAATGTTATCCAAACACACTTCTTCCACATTCCCCGCAGACAATCCAGTGGTAAGTTCCACAATTGGATTCTCATCTGGTTCCTCATCAACGTTAATATTGTCAGTGATATGAATCTCCTCTCTGATTGGGGGTTGCTGGTTAACTGGTGCAGCATCACTTGTGTCAATCCCAGTTCCATGTCTGATAGCTTCAGAAATGTCACCGAGCTGGCTCTTCTGAGTTTCTGTTGTGTTTGAAAGTTGGTGGACTGAATCAGAACCAGGAATCACGTTGGATTCTGCAGGACCAGAATCCTCCTGAGATAGAGCAGGAGGCACAGGGCTTCCAGTCAGTCTTTGAGTAGCAGACCTCTCACTGGTGCTGGCTGTGGATGGATCCCTGCTATGTTCAAAGCCCAGGCCTGGCCCGCTGTTGTCAGATGCAGACACAACTTCTTCTCTTTGGTCGACAGTTTGTGGTAGACTACCACTGAACAAGGCAGGTGAATCTGTATCCATGGCAAAGGCTAGAGTACTACGAACATCAGAGGAATCGGTTTTATACTCAACGACATCAGCAGACTCTACAGTGTTGTGGACATTGTTGGAATCATCTTCATTAGGCGTTTTACTTGTTACCTCAGCAGTATGAGTGTTGGTGTCTGGATGTTCTGCATCTTTAGTGATGAAACATTCGTCATCAGGTTCTGTAGGGGCCAGCGTCTCAGGGGGACTTCGGTTCTCCACACATACGGGCCTAGAAAGGTTTTCCATGGTCTGCACCATATCCAGCTCCATCTTCTTACCACACTCTCCCATCTCCTCAGCTTGGGTCTCAACGTTGTCCAAACACAGTTCTTCAACATTCCCCTCAGACAATCCAGTTGTACGTTCCACAGTTGATTCCTTATCTGGTTCCTCATCAAACTTAGTATTGTCTGTGATGTGAATGTCCTCATTTATCTTGGGTTGTTGATGGAGTTTATCTGTATCCATGGCTACAGTACTATAAACATCGGAGGGATCAGTTTTGCATTCAACAACATCAGCAGACTCTACAGTGTTCTGGTCCCTGCAGACATCTTCAGGACCCTCTGGTACCTCCTCAGAAGGACTGGTTATATCTGAATCAATGAAGCTGTCTTGATAATGTTCTTGAGATGGGTCCTGCTCAGGGGGACTTTGGATATGCTCAATGTTTTCCATGGTCTCCTCCCTGACTATCTCCCTCTTCTTACAACCTTCCCCCATCTCCTCAGCTTGGGTCTCAACGTTGTCCAAACACAGTTCTTCAACATTCCCCTCAGACAATCCAGTTGTACGTTCCACAGTTGATTCCTTATCTGGTTCCTCATCAAACTTAGTATTGTCTGTGATGTGAATGTCCTCATTTATCTTGGGTTGTTGATGGAGTTTATCTGTATCCATGGCTACAGTACTATAAACATCGGAGGGATCAGTTTTGCATTCAACAACATCAGCAGACTCTACAGTGTTCTGGTCCCTGCAGACATCTTCAGGACCCTCTGGTACCTCCTCAGAAGGACTGGTTATATCTGAATCAATGAAGCTGTCTTGATAATGTTCTTGAGATGGGTCCTGCTCAGGGGGACTTTGGATATGCTCAATGTTTTCCATGGTCTCCTCCCTGACTATCTCCCTCTTCTTACAACCTTCCCCCATCTCCTCAGGCTGGGTCTCAATGTTATCCAAACACACTTCTTCCACATTCCCCGCAGACAATCCAGTGGTAAGTTCCACAGTTGGATTCTCATCTGGTTCCTCATCAACGTTAATATTGTCAGTGATATGAATCTCCTCTCTGATTGGGGGTTGCTGGTTAACTGGTGCAGCATCACTTGTGTCAATCCCAGTTCCATGTCTGATAGCTTCAGAAATGTCACCGAGCTGGCTCTTCTGAGTTTCTGTTGTGTTTGAAAGTTGGTGGACTGAATCAGAACCAGGAATCACGTTGGATTCTGCAGGACCAGAATCCTCCTGAGATAGAGCAGGAGGCACAGGGCTTCCAGTCAGTCTTTGAGTAGCAGACCTCTCACTGGTGCTGGCTGTGGATGGATCCCTGCTATGTTCAAAGCCCAGGCCTGGCCCGCTGTTGTCAGATGCAGACACAACTTCTTCTCTTTGGTCGACAGTTTGTGGTAGACTACCACTGAACAAGGCAGGTGAATCTGTATCCATGGCAAAGGCTAGAGTACTACGAACATCAGAGGAATCGGTTTTATACTCAACGACATCAGCAGACTCTACAGTGTTGTGGACATTGGTGGATTCAACTTCATTAGGCGTTTTACTTGTTACCTCAGCAGTATGAGTGTTGGTGTCTGGATGTTCTGCATCTTTAGTGATGAAACATTCGTCATCAGGTACTGTAGGGGCCAGCATCTCAGGGGGACTTGGGCTCTCCACACATACCGGCCTAGAAAGTTTTTCCATGGTCTGCACCATATCCAGCTCCACCTTCTTCCCACACTCTCCCATCTCCTCAGCTTGGGTCTCAACGTTGTCCAAACACAGTTCTTCAACATTCCCCTCAGACAATCCAGTTGTACGTTCCACAGTTGATTCCTTATCTGGTTCCTCATCAAACTTAGTATTGTCTGTGATGTGAATGTCCTCATTTATCTTGGGTTGTTGATGGAGTGTATCTGTATCCATGGCAGAAGCTACAGTACTAAAAACATCAGAGGAATCAGTTTTGCATACGACAACATCAGATGATTCTAAAGTGTTTTGGTCCATAAAGATATCTTCTAAAGGGCCCTCTGGTACCTCCTCAGAAGGGCTGGTGATATCTGATGTGATGAAACAGTCTTGATAATGTTCTTGAGATGGGTTCTGCTCAGGGGGACTGTGATTCTGGGAACATGACAGAACTGAAAGGTCTGTTGATGGAAGACTTTGGTTATGCTCAATGTTTTCCATTGCCAACCCCCTATCTAGCTCCCTCTTCTTACAACCTTCCCCCATCTCCTCAGCCTGGGTCTCAATGTTGTCCAAACACACATCTCCCAGGTTCCCCACAAACAGTCCCGTTGTAAGTTCCACAGTTGGTCCCACGTTTGGTTCCCTGTCCCAGCTACTATTGTCTGTGATGTGAGTCTCATTGACCTGGGGTTGTTGATGGAGTGTTTCTGATGCCCTGGCAGATGTGACAGTACTATGAACGTCAGAGGAATCAGTTTGGCACGTGACCAAACCAATGGAGGCCACAGTGCCGTGGTCCCTAGTGTCTTCATTGTGTTGTTTTTGGCTGAAGACCTGTGGGTTAAAATATATATGAGATTATTGGGTTAACTCAGTGAGTTAAAACATTAATAACAGGATTGTATGTGTTTTTTTTTAGGTCCCAGCCATCAGCATAGAAATAGGCAGAATTAGCCAAGAGCTTATTCTGATAACCTTTTATATATACAGCATAATAAAATAAATAATAAAATATTCACTGGTAAATGTGCTGTGGTAGTTAAGAAGTACATGGTTTCAATAAAACTGCCACCACAATAACTTACAACATAAACCCTGGCACAGCCATGGCAAGGGACCAATGCTATGAAATATATTCCTCTTAATTTATTTTATTCAATGTAATTGTTTGTGCATTCTTGTTCTCGTAGCGTACAATAAGCCTATGGTGGGGGATAACTGGAGACAATATATCTCTCAATGATTAGGCCTACTTGAGGTTGTTAATATGTTGTTAATGTATTATTACTGTGGCAGAAACCCTGCATTGATGAATAGGCCTACTTGGTGTTCTTAATGTGTTGTTAATGTGTTGTTACTGTGACACCCTGCATTGATGAATAGGCCTACGTTGGGTTGTTAATGTGTTGTTAATGTGTTGTTACTGTATTGTTACTGTGGCAGACGCCCTGCATTACTGAATAGGCCCACTTGGGTTTGTTTAAGTGTCTGAAAAGACAATGGCTACACCTTTTCTTTAACTCGTGTGCCTCAAAGTCTGGGGTTCATTTTATGTTTGACATTTTGACCCTCTTTTTATTTTGAGAACCTAGTGCTCAAAACATTGCTGTTTACTACTCACTTCAGCGCTGCTGTTAGGACTATAACCAGCCCTCTTCTCCGGCCAGGTGTCCCCAATACGGTAAAAAACCCGTGGGACCTGCGTGTCACTCTTGGGTAATTCTAAAGAACATGACATTTCGTTAGTAACTTAATCCTAAAACACTTTTTTCGTTATAACATCTTTATTATAACGGGCTTGTCCTCAGGTGCTTCTTTACCACACACAGACTCGCCTCCCGTAAGGATGTTAGAAATGCTTGCATGAAAGGGATATGAATGATGGACGAATGAACGTTACGGCGTTTGCTCTGTACCTGCTTTCTCCTCGACTGTGTCCTTCTTCACCTGTTTGCGATGCGCTTTTCTCCTTAAGTATCTGATGAGGGCCAGCACCTTCTGGAAAACGCTGAATAGTCCCGTCATGAACACAAGCAGGGCTATGAGGAGGGCCACCGCGGGGCCGTGTCTCCCAAACATGCAGAATAAAAACGGCAGGTCATAGCGTCCGTCGTGCGCAACAGTCTCCCCGTTTTGCAGCAATGTCATCATGGTAGCCTTTACACTTCAACACACAGGCTATACCTTCACCAAGCAGGAGTCTGAGGGGACAAGGGACTCTCTCGCTCTCTTTCTCTGTTGGTCTCTATCTGCCCCCCTCTATCTCTCTCCCTCTCTCTCTCTCTCTCTCTCCCTCTCCCTCTCTCTCACACTCACATTCACTCAAGTGTGTGTGTGTGTGTGTGTGTGTGCGTATGTGCGTGTGTGTGTGTGTGTGTGTGTGTGTGTGTTTGTGTAGCTCCACTGTGGCGGTGACCAGAGACAGGTGCAGGATTAGCCGCCCCCCCCACTAAAGTTACACCCATTGACCAATAGGAAGTTATTGCATCTTCAGCTTGCTATGCCCCGTACACATTTCCATAACATCTGGACCCCAATGAAGAAGAATCTAATAAACGGTATTATAATTACATAGACACGTGGAACAAATGGTGTACAAAATGTAGTTGAGATATTTGTATTGTATATTGTAAGTTTCTACTAATAAATTCATATAGGTTCAAACTTATCTCTAAGCATTCCTAGCGGTGATGTGCTCTTTGAAGACATGTTGGAGGGGACTAAAGAGAAGACCAATCAGATAGGGTGATGACAGAAGGGGCGTGTCCTGTGTCAGGCGTGCTGCTCTATTGCCACTAGAGGGAAGATTGCGCCTAGTTGCTGCTCCACAGTGACACCTGCTGGAGAGACGGCGACAGTACAGCATGTTGAAGTCATGCCTCCACAGTAAAAGATAAAATGAAAAAAAACGTTAGTTATCCCCCGGAGGCCTGAGAGAGAAATTTGAGCTTGGGAGGAGGAGGAGAGAGCAGAATCTCCAGTTGGAGAAGTTGAGATTGGAGGTAGAGTTGGTAGCTAGGGAGAAAAGTCTGCAGTCTGAACCGCAGTCTTAACTCTGCCGAGCGGCTTCTCCCTCGGTTCTATGAGGAGGACGTTGACGTGTTCTTTGAAGCGTTTGAACGGGTGGCAATAGAATTATCCCCTGGCCATGTCCCCGTTTGGCACTGCTGATAAAGCGTGACCTCGTAGCTCAGCATGCATTTGCTGTGCTAGGCAGCTCCCTTGCTCTAGACTTTGATTCTGTAAAGGAGGCAGTGTTAGCAGCATATGGGGGGGGGGGGGGGGGGTCCTGACGAATATCGTAGGAAGTGTAGGTCGTAAAGGCGTAAGGTGGGTGAGTCTCACCTCGACCTGTACCGTAGGCAACAGATTCTCATGACATGTTGGTTAACGGTGTGTTCTTATTGTAAGGTTGATTCGCTGTAGCACCTGATGGAGCTCTTTGATGGAGAAATTCAGGGTCTTATACACGTGACCGCGATGTGAACATTGAGAAGCGTCTGAAGACTGTTAAAGGAGGCGGTGGAGCTGGGCGACACCAGGGAGGTGATCCAGTATGGTGGCGTTGGACGTGGGTACCATGACGGGCAGTCTCTCGGTGGCTTCAGACCTGAGAAGAAGCGGGGACTGCCTGTGGGTTCTGATGGTGCTAGGGGGCCCTACCCCCTTGAGAGAGGTCGACTTGCACTCTGAGCTGGTTAGCGGGCCTGTGACTGTAGCTGTGGTTGACCGGCTCCCAGTGCCGGCTGTGTCCTTGTTGTTGGGTAATGACCTTGCAGCTAATAGGTTTAGAAACTCCCTGTACTCAGCTACGCACCCTGCAGTGTGGGAGAAACTAAGAGGTTGGCTAGGGAGTGCCCTGAGGTATTGACGGCGTGTGCCATGACCCGTTGCCCAGGCAAAAGCCCACCCCGCTGCCGCTCCTCCTGGGGAACGTGAGCCTCCGGTAGAGACTTCTATGGCTCACCTGAGGGAGACACAGGAGGACCCCGTGTCAGGGCCAGGCTAGGACACAGGACGCAGATGCAGGGTCTCGGTGTTTTCAATAAGATATTTATTGCAATCTCTCACTTGGAGGAACCAGAGAAAAAAACCAAAGACGAAAGGCAGAGCTGTGACAAGACTGTGGAAAGGCCGGAGTGAACGCACGAAGACTAACACACTGGCACAAGACAAAGGGAGACGCAGACTCTTATACACAGGGTAACAGGGAACAGGTGAAACCAATCAGCAGACAATCAGACTGAGACACATGATTGCGTTCTGGGCATTAGTCTTGGCAGAGGCAAAACCCGGCATCGAGCATTACTTATGGATAGTCGCATACCTCATCATGGATTATCCCTTACATATAGAATAAAATGTTGTAACATAATAATACCACTATAAAATATATGCATCATGTATAACATGGTCTATATTAGGGCTGAACGATTAATCAAATTAAAATCGAAAGTGTGATATAATAGAACACGATATGCAAATCGCAAAGGCTGCGATAAAAAAACAAAAAAAACAAAACCTATATATATTTTTTGTGATTTGTTACCGTTACTGACTGGAGATCAGTAAGATTTATATTTAATTTTCTTTTACAATTCAATAGTAAAATAAAGATGTTATAATATCAATTAATCTCAACACAAGGAAAGAGCAGTTATGTTGACTGCTTCAATGTTGTGTTGGTCATACTATGATGATGATTTATTGCTTTTTTAGTAAATAATAATGAACATAAGGAACTTAATAAATTTAAAAAAATCATATTAAATCGCAATCGTATGGTATAGTATTCGTATTGGTCAAAATAATCGCAATTAGATTATTTCCCCAAATCGTTCAGCCCTAGTCTATATAACACACTGCAACCTAACATAGAAATGGTTTAAAAAGATACCATGATAAAACAATCTGTGACACTCCACACATCTTCACTCATATCTGAACACATATCTGAACACGGACAATAAACCCCTACAATATACCCCTGGTTAATCATCTTATGGCGCATTTCCACCGGCGGGTACGCTTTGGACCCAGCACGCCTGAGCCCAGTAGTGAGGGTGCGGTATAGCCCAGCTCAGTTACGGCTCGCGTTTCCACCGCCGCCACTACCCTTATGGTATGGTGGTTTGAGGCGGACGGCGATAGCCGCGGCAGCTACGTAAGCATCGTGATCTCATAGCAGCCTGACACAGCGTAGCCTGCTAATAAATCCAAGGAAAAAGAAGAACGTGCACTATGAACAAAGAGCAACAACGTAGGACGTCCAAGAAGGACGGCAAACTGCTGTGTTCCAATATCCATACCCTATTTAAGATCGGGGCGAAAATAGGTGTACTGAATGGACCTGGACGGTGCCCTCAAAAGGTCAAACCGATGCACACTTTTTGTACTCCACATAGCCTGCATTAATGGTGTCATTTTGTAGTTTTTATAGCTTTTTATAGCTACTATGCGTTGTGGCAACCCGGCCTTGCCAATTAGCCAGATGCAGAGCACCTGAGGAGCAGGTGGAGCAGCAGGGCTTAAACAGCTCCTCCCCTCCTCCAGGGCTCTCCAGCCACGGGGCTCTCGTGTGGAGAGACCGGTCCTCCCGGGTGACGGGACCGTCAATTCCTCCCAGATTTCGGTTATTTTTGTACAAGACTTTTGATTTTGCAATAAACGTGCCTTTTTGGCTTTTGCCGGGTTAAATCGGGTCCTGGAGGAGGGTTGCCTCACCGTTCAAAGCGGGATGTTTATTGCGGGGGAGGAGCCATATCGTAATCGCGATCGTAATTTCCGGTTAGTGCAGCACAGAGTTTTTCGTCTTAAAATCAGCGCACTCAGTGAGAGTGGACAGTGTACTACGTTTAAGTGTACTCATGGAAGTAGGGATATCGGAACACAGCAAAAGTCAGTGATGAGTCCCAAGTCCTACAGCATAGCCTGGAGGGTTCATGACTTCATCCTACATTCTAGGGCATTTATTTAGCAGACGCTTTTATCCAAAGTGAGCAGTTGGGGTTAAGTGTCTTGCTCAGGGACACTTCGACACTCAGCTAGGAGGAGCCGTGTGTGTTGCTACAGCTGACATAGGGTCACTGAGGAGCTAGAGCACAAGAACTCAAACCCAGCGTAGAGGTCCTGGGTGAATGCCGACTGGAAGGTGTGGATGTGTGTCAGTGTGTCTGCGGACCCTCCTCCACCTGGGGACACTCTGTAGAAGGACAGAGTGCCAGCAGGCCGGTTCAGATACACTCCTACTCTGGTAGAGCCAGCGGGGGGGAGACGTATGGCTGTGTTTTTCCCGTTGTACCAGGCAGAGTAACGATCGCTATGACATTCAAGACTCCAGGACTTGTTGTTGGATCCAAGCCTGCTGTCATAGCCCACTTGGCTCCTGGTGATTCCTCTGTGTGTCACAACTATCAAAACCTCTCCTTTCCAAACTACCTCCCAGTAACAGCGGCCAGTCAGAGCCTCTCTACACAACACCTGTCTCCAGGTATCAGATCTCTTTGGGGGATCAGGATACTCTTCAACCAGCGTCACCTCTCCGTCCTTAGACAGAGAGAGTCGTCTGTTGGCCGTGATTGGGTCCAGTGTGAGATCACAGGCATCTGACGGGAGAACAAGACACTATTAGGGGGCTGAGATTATACAACCATTTAATTTAAGTCTCAGCAATTTCATGGAGTCCAGATTTTTTTAACAAACAATTATTCAGTTATTCAAATATTGTGAATAACAGTATTAACAGTATTATTTATACCTACCTATATAACCCACTAATAAAAATACAAATACAAATAATAATACAAATAATAATACAAATTAAAAAAAAAAAATAATGGTGCACTACTACTACTACTAATAATAATTATTATAATATACTCAAAATAATTTATTATATCACTTAAAAATGGCTTGATGTTTAATGTTTCTTTTGTATTAAAATGTCCTTGTGTAGTATTAATATAATTGTTATTATTATTAATAACATTCAACAAATTAGCTTCAGTCTTACAGCAACATGTTTGATTCACTGTTTGGTTGATTGATTGTGGAAACATCAACAGATACTTGAGAGTTTTCTATTATTATTTAACAGTTTGATGAAGATCCATGATGTCAACCATCATCTTCATTCCCAGTAGGATTTGAATCAATGTCACCTAATGCTTTGCGGATGGACTGAATAGTTAGTGTATGGTGAGATGAATCAAACTAGTGACTCTTACACTTCTTCAGAGCTGGTTTCAGCCTCCACACTCCGCAGTGCTCATTTCTGGGGGGTAAACAGAGGGAGAGCAGCAAACTAAAATATTGACACTATGACCTGATGTATTGATTGGTTTGCTGGCAAAATGTCCACATGTACATATTATAATTATTGTCCACTCTAATCCTAGCAGGAGACATTGGTACTGAGCTGTCCTCTCCATACCTGAGAGTGTCAAGTTTCCAGCGTGGATCCTCCCGTCCATCAGAGAGCCGCGTGAATCCTGAGTCTCCTGGGTGATTGTAGCTCAGGTCCAGCTCTCTCAGATGGGAGGGGTTAGAGCTCAGAGCTGAGGCCAGAGAATCACAGCCTTCTTGTGTGACCAAGCAGCCAGACAACCTACACACACACACACACACACACACACACACACACACACACACACACACACACACACACACACACACACACACATAAGCCCACAGTCATGAATATGTGTCATGAATAATGATTTAATATTTCATAATCACCTGTTTGAGTAAAACTGACCTGAGAGTTTCCAGTCTACAGTGTGGACTCCCCAGTGCAGCAGAGAGGAGCTTCACTCCTGAATCCTGCAGATCATTGGTACTCAGGTCCAGCTTTCTCAGACTGGAGTTGGAGCTGAGAACTGAGGCCAGAGCTTCACAGCATCCCTCTGACAGATTACAGCCATTCAGCCTAAAATCAAGATAAAGGTATTATCAACCCTCAATGGCTATTCTGTCCGTTTTGCTATACATTTTTTCAGCACAACCTCATCTATATTGCCTGACTATTCAGCCATCCCTCTGAGATACTGAACACACGGTTCAGTATCTGGTTGGTTCAATGATTGGTTAAAAAGTATTTTTTTAACCAATCATTGAAAAAAAATAATAATTGGAACGATTACAACAAATAGTTTGTTCGGTAACACTTTATTTGAAGGTGTCTACATAAGAGTGACATGACACTGTCATAACTACGACATGACACTGTCATGAACTTCATAAATGTGAACGTCATAAATGTTTATGACTTCGCTCATTAAGTATCATTTGGTTGTTGTTATGACAAGTTGACATTAACTATTAATTATTTGTTTGGGATGTCTTTATAATGACACATTTACAATGTCGACTTGTCATACCAACAACCAAATGACACTTAATGACCAAAGTCATTAACTTTTATAACATGTTCATAAAGTTTATAACAAGTTCATGACAGTGTCATGTCACTCTTATGTAGACACCTTCAAATAAAGTGTTACCGTTTGTTCCAATCGGAACAAACTATTTGGAATCAATAAAATCAATTTCCAATGCAAAAACATGGTGACATGAAAGGCTGTTTGAACATGGAACGCATTTGAAACTGCAGGGTCTTACGGAAGGACGGGTTGGACGTGCCGATCAATTGTTTGTATTGGTTGTCCAAAACCCTGGGCTATAAAACAACACACTCTATTGCCACTAGTAGATGTGTGTAGAACTAGGTCCTCACAATCCATGGACACAATATACATGGACGCAGCACTGTCTGCCTGAACCCACTGCATCGAAACAGCGGCGGTGCCATATTGGAGAGGCCAAGACTAGCCTGTGAAGAAATACAAGTGAACAGGGGAGCTGTGCTTATTTATTTTCCCAAACCCATGAACCTTGAATAAAACGTTACAGTGCTTCATATCCTAACTTTTTTACGATTGTTTTTAGTTGAAGAAATGACAAAGTTATACCGACGGATGGAAAGACATAAACAAGATATACATCATTTTGTATAGCCAGCAATACCCTCGACCTCAGAGGGTTAACCACCTTCTGTTCCACCTGATCCACTGCTGTTACATTACAATGGCAAAATTCACAATCATGGCCCCATTCTGCTCTTTTTAAAGAAGGTTAGAAGGTTACATCAAGGATGTTTCTCATCTAAATAAGCATATTCTATTATAAGTTATTATATTGAACATATTGATTGCTACTGATTCCATCAAACTAGCATGTTTAACTGCACATTAAATATAACTGACCTGAGAGTTTCCAGTCTACAGTGTGGACTCCCCAGTCCAGCAGAGAGCAGCTTCACTCCTGAATCCTGAAGATCATTGGTACTCAGGTCCAGCTCTCTCAGACTGGAGAAGCTGGAACTGAGAACTGAGGCCAGAGCTTCACAGCATCTCTCGGACAGATGACAGCCTTTCAGTCTTTAATGAATATAAATACACATTTCATATTTAAAAGGATGACAGACTCTGAAAAATTCAGCGACTATTTACTCTCTCCTCTCCTCTCAGTCAATCACATGTCTCCCTGTTCATCAAACAACAGAGAATAAAAATAAAAGTCTCAAAGAAGCCTATAACAAACTTATTTTATGTGTTGTTATTTCTATACAAACTACGTAGCAACAACTCAACTTTGTAGAATTATGTTGTATTATTGTAGTATTATTTAGGCTTGTAAATATTAATTATTTTTTGGACTTAATATATTTTAGATTGCCACCATTTTATACTTATGTCAAATCTTCTGATATAATATTTTGTACAAAACAAGTACATTAAAACTGACCTGAGAGTTTCCAGTCTACACTGTGGACTCCCCAGTCCAGCAGAGAGCAGCTCCACTCCTGAATCCTGCAGATCACTGGTACTCAGGTCCAGCTCTCTCAGACTGGAGGAGTTGGAGCTGAGAACTGAGGCCAGAGCGTCACAGCATCTCTCGCACAGATGACAGCCATTCAGCCTTTAATGAACATTAGATACAAGCATGTTAGATCCCTATATCTCTCAATATTTTACGTGAAATAAATGCTTGTTCTATAACTATGAATATTGATTTGAATGTCCAGTAAACAGTTCTACATAGGTGAGGGATAATCCAAGGTTAGGTGTGCTGTCATCAAAAAATAATGAACGACATGGGGCTAAAAAGGGTTATCAATTAGTGGATTACCACAGGGCACTTGCAAATCTTCAAAATAAAGGGGCTTGATTCATGTCACTGGGCGATTCTGTCACTGAAACGTTTATCTCACACTATTTGTTGTGTTCCTGGAACCACAAATGATCCAATAGATGGGTCTGACTAATTTCTGAGAGGATCAGTTAACATAAGATTTGTATGGAATGCAGGAGTTATTACTTCAGTAAGTAAAGAATAAGTACTGCACATATAATATACACCAAAATGCTTCTTACGGGTATGATGTAATTGATATTGACGACTAAAGTCTGTCTTTATGACTTTGAAATGTAAAACTGATGATAGTTAATATATGTATGTGGTCAGTGCACCTACAGAGCTGTTTTGGAGGCTTTGATCACTGGCAGCAGCCTCAGAAGACCCTCCTCTGAAGCAGAGTAGTTCTTCAGGTCAAACGCGTCCATTTCTGATGACAGTAGGATGAAGACCAGAGCTGACCACTGAGAAGGGGAGAGAGATTTTCTGGAGAGACTGCCTGATGTCAGGTACCGCTCGATCTCCTTCACTAGAGAACGGTCGTCCAGCTCATTCAGACAGTGGAACAGATTGATGCTTCTCTCTGGAGAGAGATCCCAACTTATCTTCTCCTTGATGTAACTGACGATTCCCTGATTGGTCCGTGGGCTGCTTCCTTGAAGCAGGCCATGTACGAGAATCTGATTGGTCTCCAGAGAGAGGCCCAGGAGGAAGAAGAGGAACAAGTCCAGGTGTCCGTTCTCACTCTTTAAGGCCATGTCCACAGCACTCTGGCAGAGGAGCAGGAGATCATCTGCCTCAGAGGTTGGTGGTTCTTCTGAGAGCAGATTCTTACCAGTGTTGATGAGGGTCAGGAAGACATAAAGGGCAGCCAGAAACTCCTGGATGCTCAGATGGACAAAGCAGAACACCTTTTCCTGGTACAGCACACTCTCCTCTATAAAGATCTGGGTGAACACTCCTGAGTACACTGAGGCTGCTTTGATATCAATGCCACACTCTGCCAGGTCTGCCTCATAGAAGATCAGGTTACCTTTCATCAGCTGGTAAAAAGCCAGTTTTCCCAGAACAACAATGATCTTTCTACTCTCTGAACTCCAATGCAGATCTGTTTGAGATCTCCTAGGATACTTCCTGTCCCCTTTTATGGACTGAACCCTCAGGAAGTGGATGTACATCTGAGTCACGGCATTGGGTATCTTTTCTCCTCTCCGCGATATTTGAAAGTCCTCTAGAACTGTAGCAGTGATCCAACAGAAGAGTGGGATGTGACACATAATGTGGAGGGTTCGTGATTTCTTGACGTGGGAGATGATTGTGCTGGCCAGCACACTGTCCTCTCTGAATCTCTTGCTGAAGTACTCCTCCTTCCGTGGGTCAGTAAACCCTCTCACCTCTGTCACCATTTCAACACACTCAGCAGGGATCTGATTGGCTGCCGCAGGGCGTGTGGTTATCCAGATGCGAGCGGAGGGAAGCAGGTTGCCCCTGATGAGGTTTGTCAGCAGTATATCCACTGAGGTCGACTTTGTGACATCAGTCAAGATCTCGTTGTTCTGGAAGTCGAGAGGAAGTCGACATTCATCCAGAGCATCAAAGATGAAGACAACTTGGAGCCGGCCGTTTCTGCAGATTCCTGCTTCTTTGGTCTCAATAAAGAAGTGATGAAGAAGTTCCACCAAGCTTAACTTTTTATTTTTCAACAAATTCAGCTCTCTGAATGTAAAGGGAATTATGAAGTGTATGTCGTGGTTGGATTTGCCTTCAGC
The DNA here is from genome assembly GCF_964030765.1 of Micromesistius poutassou. Classification (NCBI taxonomy): domain Eukaryota; kingdom Metazoa; phylum Chordata; class Actinopteri; order Gadiformes; family Gadidae; genus Micromesistius; species Micromesistius poutassou. The sequence continues at coordinate 942,657 of NC_140288.1, read as the reverse complement.
CCAGTTCAGAGTGAACTTTTGTGCCAAGATGGTTTTACCAATGCCTGCAACTCCAATTGTCAATATTGTTCTGATTTTTTGTCCAGGTATGGGTTTAAAGAGGTCTTCACATCTGATTGGTATATCCTCCTTGGCTGGTTTCCTGTACGTCTTTTCTATCAGTCTGACCTCATGCTCCTTGTTGACCTCTCCACTGCCTCCTTCTGTGATGTAGAGCTCTGTGTAGATCTCATTCAGAGGTGTTGGCTTTCCTGTTTGAACTAATCCCTCAAACACACGCTGGGTCTTTCCCTTCAACCGAGCCTTGAATCTAGATAGAGCCGGATCGTCTGCAGGTTCTGCAGGAAGAACGCTCTGGAAAACAACAAACATTGATGAGAACATCACTCTGAACTACCTGAGAACATCACTCTGAACTGACAGAGAACATCACTCTGAACTAACAGAGAACATCACTCTGAACTAACAGAGAACATCACTCTGAACTAACAGAGAACATCAGATCCATCTGTCCTGCAGCCAGAACAGACATCCTGCCTGATTACGACCTCACTGTCACGTGTTTTCTATAGATTCGGCACACAACCAGAATTAAGAATAAAACTGCTCAAAAAGGTTACCAAACTGTCTGGTATGTATACATAATGGATTTCAGTTGCATTCGATTAACACAGAATAGGTGTTCATGGCGATAGCCCACTCCCCTGTAAACAAAGCTGTAAACATTGTAGATGTTAACCGTAGTTCTGCATTTATTTCAAAATATGATTGACATCTGAGTGACTTTCCCTACATGACTAAACGTAATGTTCATTTGACATATCCATTTAATATTTCCCCATAGCAATTTAATATTATAAGGCTGTTAAAGTTACATAGTCAAGGGGTGGTGAGAGGTCTTTTGGTCAATCCCAGGACTAATTCTGAGAGGCTTGTTACCCATGGGCCCAGAAATGAAGTGGTGTGTTCATTTACAGCTCAGTGAAAGGTCTTGTTGTACATTTACACACCTTGGAGGTCGGCTCTGCTTGATGCTGCTGTTCAGACTGACCACTGGTAACCTTTGACCTCTTCTGGTGTCTGTAAAAACACACACACACACACACACACACACACACACACACACACACACACACACACACACACACACACACACACACACACACACACACACACACACACACACACACACGCATGTGCACATACATAATTTCTGCTTTTAAATATCTCAAAACGACTAGGCCTTCTGTATGTTATATTATATTTTGAGTTGTTTCCTTAAATTATCCCAATAGTTTCAAACAATGGTCAAAACCAGAAAGTGTTAAAATCCGTAGTTTTATCACGATAACGGGGCGCTACATTTGGCCGTATGTCCATGGTGTCATATATCTAACAAAAGACTAATGTACATTAGAGTACGATAACGTTACGAGGCTACAACAACGTTCAACATGCTCTAAAGGTTATTTGTAGTATGATAAAATAACATTATTTGCAGCTGTTTGGGTAGTTGACTCACACAATGTTAAGTTGGCAATTTAAGCAATTTCATTCAAATGAAATGACATAATGTGACTAAACGTGACTAAAGGTAACATAGATAAAACATGAATTAACTGCATTAACTCAGTCGTGAACATGACTGCCAGTGGTGAATAAGACCACTGGCAACATTTGACAACTCCTGGTGTAAAACACACACACACACACACACACACACACACACAGAATCACACCCTTGCCCGCATGTGCACACAAACACTTGCACACAATGAGATAAGGATGATGATCATATTTTTCCAGATTATTGAACATCAGTAGGATCTGATAATAACCAACTGATATTTTTTCATTATCTGTTTGAAACCAAGATTCAGATTCAGACAACTTTATTGATCCCAAGACGAGCAAGTCATCTGCAATAAGTTTTACAGAACCGGTATTGCTTTTATTGCTTAACAAGTGAGCATAACAAAAACGTTTATAGCCTTCATGTTTTTAGTGATTAGGAAAATATTTAGGAAATAAATAATTGTATTTTAAATTAAATGTCATTTTTAATAAATATTGGCATCAGTAGTTTAATTATATATTCTAAAATGATTCGAGAACTATACAACTGTATTACTCATGTTTCTCGCCAAAAACTCAATTTCCCTTTTCTTTACGTTACACTAGAACGCATCATGATAACCTAATAGTCGTTTTACTGAGCCAACCTGAACACATCATCACGCAGCACGTCTGAAACTTTATTTACTTTTCAAGCTAACTAGCTTGTATGCCCCGTGTCTCCCCCGTGTTCTCCGACGACCGTCCGACGTGTTCTCCGACGACCGTCCGACATTTCACGCTAAAGGTCCACGGCACGCTCGTCTCCGGTGCGCGTCGCGGCAGCCGGGGCGGCGGCGTTGATGGCAGACGGCTGGTACGCGTCCGCCTACCGCCGTACCAAGTTATTATAGGCCTATGGCCCCGACGGCAGAGGTCGCGGATCTCCAGACCGAACTCCGATCCATTGAGCGGCTCATCGATGACCTCCTCCAGCGGCAGGCGCTACTGAGTTCCCGGCTGAAGTCACTGGAGCACCGCGACAGCGAGTGGCCACCACTCCCGGAAGCAGCGACAACCTCCTCGGATGCTCCTGGCCCAAGCTCCACTCCCTCCTGGTCGTGTGTGGCTAAGGGCAACAGAAAAGTCGGCCTCCCCCTCTACGACTCCTTCAGTGCCAACGACATCTCTCTCTCAAACTTTTTTTCCCCCCTCTCGAAGCTTCCTACTGAGCCATCTGCCTCTTCCTCTTCCCCTCCAGCCCGCAGAGCGCCGCGGGTCCGAAAACGTCCCTCACCCAACGGCGTCTCATCGCCTGAGGACTCTTCCCTCTCCTCCTCAGCTCCCCCAGAATCCAAACGCGCCCGTTTTCTGCCTCACCGTCCCCAAAACTATCCACCTGTGGCTTTGAACGAGGCGCTCTCTTCTCCCTCATCTGATCATCATCCTGCAGCTGGTGTCACCCCTGTGCACCCCGCCCCTCCCTACCTGGTCAGTACGTCATGTGATCACAAACTTAATCCGAAACTTGCAGTTTACAAAAGCACTCCAGACGTTACACACCCTGAGTTATTGATACTTGGAGACTCTATTGTGCGTTTTTTAGCACTTCCTGGAGCCATCACCTATTGTCTTTCAGGAGGAAAAACCTCTGACCTTATTGAATTAATTCCTACCCTCCTCGACATTCACCCCACTGTTCACACGGTAATTGCTCACTCAGGCTGCAATGACGTCATGTCAAGACAATCTTCCAAATTACACAGGGACCTTGAATCGCTATGCTGCACGGTGGAGAGCCTGGGAAAACGGTGCATCATCTCTGGCCCCATCCCAAACGCCTCTAGAAACTCAGAGCGCTTTAGCCGCCTATACAGCCTCCACCAATGGCTGCAGGGATTCTGCTCAGCCACGGGTCTTGACTACATTGCTAACTTTGACTCGTTTTGGTCTAATACATCAATGTACAAAGCAGATGGGGTGCACCTCAACAAAAGAGGAACCAAGCTGCTTACAAAAAATGCTATAAACTACATAGCATTCAACATAAAACAATGACATATTCCTCAGCATGACCTGTCTCAGGTTCGCTTGTCTGTAGGTAGCCCTTACAGTATGAGTCCTGCTGAGGATGTCTGCCCCATCTCCCCCTCTCTGCTCTATAGCTCCCCCCTCGGGCCACACCAGGCTTCTCCCCCTCCTATTCAACTTGCCTCTCCTTTCTCCATCCCTGTAATCATCACCCCACGAATTTCCCAGTCATGTACACCTGTTACCTGCAGAAACACCAACAATCTTCACCTGATCCAGACTAACACTCTACCAACTAGGACTCCCACAGCAACCACCTTCAGAATGTCGCTGTTTAATGTTAGGTCTTTATCCAACAAAACCTTCATTTTAAATGATTTTATTTCCTCAGAAAACTTGGATTTTATGTTTTTAACTGAAACGTGGTTGCAATATGCTGACTGTAGCCAGCTTGTGGAACTATGTCCTCCCCACTATGAGTGTTTTAACCAACCCAGGGTCAGTGGTCGTGGTGGCGGTCTAGTCTGCGTTTATAAGAAGAATTTTAAATGTAATTTATTACATTTTAACGGGTTCTCCTCCTTCGAGGCTCTGACTTTTAAACTAGCTGGTTCTTATCCGATTTTATTTGCTCTTATCTACCGCCCTCCAAAATCTGTCAGTGGCTTTTTAGCAGAATTTTCTGAGTTTTTATCCTCCATTATTTTAAACTACGACAGAGTGGTACTCTGCGGGGATTTTAATCTACACATAGACGACCCCTCCAACACCCTGGCTGCTGATTTTATGACTATCACTAACTCTTTTAACCTTCAACAACATGTTCGGGGCCCGACTCATAACCGTGGGCACACACTGGACCTCGTCTTCACTCTCGGTATGAGTTTAACACTCCTAGACGTGCTAGATCTTACGGTCTCGGACCACAGGTGCATAGTTTTTAACAGTGAATGTCTAGTCTCTGAGACAGTAGCCACACACTCCTGGCGCACTCGGGTTTTTAACGAAAATAGCCCGGCAGAATTCTGCACCCAATTTAGTCTCAACTACCAGCCACCACCTGAATTTGCAGACACCAATAATCTGATTAGCAATTTTAACTCTGTCTGCCTATCCACCCTTAATGCCGTTGCTCCTCAGAAACCTATAACCAAGTCCACGAAGAAGAGGCAACCATGGCTAAATGATACTATCCGAAGTCTTAAAAAAGAGTGTAGAAAAGCAGAGCGTTGCTGGAAGAAATCAGGTCTCCAGATTCACTTTGACATTATGAAGAGCCTTTTATCGACTTTTAACTGTACGATAAAGGAGTTGCGGAGACAATAGTTTTCTAATCTTATTCTCACTAACCACAACAACCCCAGGATTTTATTTAAGACTGTCGACGCCCTGGTTAATACTCCCCCTCCCTCTGTCCCTATTGAATCAGATGCCGACTGTAATCTGTTTTTATCCTATTTTAACAATAAGGTGGAGTCTATCAGAGCCTCGATTACACCCAGTGCCTCTTTTAGCGATGCTTTTAGCGATGCCTTTTATTCTCAAAAGGACATTTTAAACCAGTTTTTTCCATTAACTCTACCTGAACTTCTAGATGTGGTTTCACACACTAGAATGTCCATCTGCCCCTTCGATGTGATTCCATCTAGATTTTTAAGCCAAGTAATGGATTCTGTTGGACCCTGCCTGCTTCCTATTATTAACAGCTCGCTTACTACTGGTTGCGTCCCGGACTATTTTAAAACGGCATGCGTAACCCCTCTCCTGAAAAAACCTAACCTAGACCCATCCCTACATCATAACTACAGACCAGTCTTCAAACTGCCTTTTATCTCAAAAATTTTAGAAAAAATTGTTTCTTCACAGCTTTTAGCAGCCTTAGAGGAAAATTTTATCTTCGACAAATTTCAGTCAGGATTTCGAAAGTACCACAGCACAGAAACGGCTCTGCTTAAAGTGACCAATGACCTTTTAATGGCATCTGACAGTGGGCTGTGCCCAGTCTTGGTACTTCTAGATCTCAGTGCGGCGTTTGACACAATCGACCACGGGATCCTTTTAAATCGTCTGAGGCACTGGGTAGGAGTTTCAGGTACAGCTTTGAAATGGTTTTATTCATACTTTTCAGATCGTAAGTTCTGTGTCGCAGCAAACAATTACACATCCTCCCTCACCCCACTAAAGTACGGCGTGCCCCAGGGGTCTGTCCTAGGACCAATTCTATTCTCATTATACATGCTCCCCCTGGGGCACATAATACAAAAATATGACGTGTCTTTCCATTTTTATGCTGACGATACTCAGCTGTACCTGCCCGTAAACGCCACTGACCCTGGGAAGTTCAGTGCTTTACTAGATTGTATCACTGCTGTCAAAAACTGGATGTCGCAAAATTTTCTTCAGCTGAACGACAACAAAACCGAGGTTCTCGTTTTTGGCCCCCAGCAGATAACCAAGCAAATAATGCCATCTGCTGGGCCACTAGTGGACGCCATCAAACCCTCTGCTAGAAACCTTGGGGTCTGGTTTGATGGCAATCTAAGCTTTGAACAACATACGACTAAACTTGTACAGTCTTGTTTTTATCATCTCAGAAATATTTCAAAGATTAGATCGTTTTTATCTTTTAAAGACACAGAAAGTATTTTACATGCTTTTATTTCATCACGTCTGGATTACTGCAATAGCCTTTTTACCTGCCTTAACCAAAAATCCCTGGACAGGCTTCAGTCAGTGCAGAATTCTGCAGCCAGGCTTTTAACTAGAACCAGGAAACGCGAGCATATCACGCCTGTTTTAGCCTCTCTGCACTGGCTTCCAGTACGTTTTAGAATTGATTTTAAAATTTTATTGATTACTTTTAAAGCACTCAACGGTTTTAGTCCTGCATACATTGCTGACCTTTTATCTCTGCACATTTCTGCCCGCCCTCTGCGATCCTCAAATAAAGGTTTTTTAGCTGTCCCTGGGGCCCGACTGATGACAAAAGGGGGAAAATCATTCTCAGTCCGGGCCCCAAGGCTTTGGAACGATCTGCCAGAGGACATCAGGTCAGCTTCATCAGTAGCTTGTTTTAAATCCTTACTCAAAACTCATTTCTATCGAAAAACCTTCCCTGATTTTATCTGATGTCACTTAATTTGTCTTTGTTGTCATTTTAATTGTTTTTACTGGAAAGCACTTTGTAACATTTGTTTTGAAAAGTGCTATATAAATAAAGTTTATTATTATTATTATTATGCTGCCGATTACAACACGGATTTCACAATTGGATTACTATTATATATTAGTATATATAATATACTACTATATACTGTATATACCAGAGGGGAACCTTCAGGGCCTTCTAGGCCTTCAGAGAAGGCCTTAAAAATTGTAAACCAAAAAATATGAGTATTAAATAATATGTGTATATATATATTTTTTTTTAAACGATTTAATTTAATTTAATTTAATACAATACATTTTCTCTCATCTATGTTCTAAAGTTAAGTTTACTGTCAAGTTCTCATCAGCAATGAAAGGGTTACTGTCCTGAAACGTGTTATCCAATCAGAATCGTCCGTCTCTATCGTAGCCCGGTTAGCTAGCTCATTGATTGGTTAGGACTTCACGAATCTCGGGGAAGGCCAAGCCATGTGTTTTGGTTTGGAGAGTGATGGGAAAATTGACCAATCACGGTTTGATTTTAAGTGGGCGGGACAAAAACAAAAGATCGTAGGCCTTCGTGAAGTCCGAACAGGAGGACAATGATGTACACAAACAGGAATGCCTGTGGCAAAAAAGAAAAGAAAGAGGCAGAGCCAGTAGCACATTGTAATGCATCCGGCCGCGATCAGCACCAGTCTCTCTCTCTCTCTCTCTCTCTCTCTCTCTCTCTCTCTCTCTCTCTCTCTCTCTCTCTCTCTCTCTCTCTCTCTCTCTCTCTCTCTCTCTCTCTCTCTCTCTCTCTCTCTCTCTCTCTCTCTCTCTCTCTCTCTCTCTCTCTCTCTCTCTCTCTCTCTCTCATTCATTCATATTTCAGCGCTGACAGAGCGGACAGCGCTGGCTCTTCGTCGTATTTGACTCCGTACAGCAACAATATAATGATAATAATCATAAGTGTGCCCCCAGACCCCCCTACAGTGGTTCAGTTTGCAAGCATGGTGTGTGTTTTAGATAGATAGTGCGTCTGGCACACGCGTGCCAGACGCACAGAGGCATGCGTAAAACAGCAATTTTGACCCTCATGCTGTTTAGTTAATTTTTTTTAAAGTTAATTTTCGTTTCTGTTGGATTTTTGTGCGTATTATGGAGCCGTTTTGGTCCATGTTTGTAAGTCTTTTTCCCCACAAGATTATATTTTCATAAGTTGCAACAAACGGGGTCGAAGTGTGTGATTAAAAAGCACCACGGTCTGCTTCCCGTTCACGCATCGCCTCCTTCAGATGCAGAGACTTTGTGTTTATTTATTTTAAAACATGAAAAATGTAAGAACCGGAGCCGGTCGGACTACTGAAGGCCCAGCTGTAGTGCTCACGGTTCGCCACTGGTATATACTATAGATTGATTAGATTTAAGTGCCGTGACGCGACTCGAGGGACACACAATTACGTTACAGGACCTACGGGAGAAAAAAAAAACGACAAGACTCGATAGTGGTATCGATAAGCCCAAACGTTATTGATTTTTCGGGTTTTGAAAAAAGTGGAACCGGGTCCTTGATAGAACCGGGTTTCGATCCCCATCCCTATGGAGGAGTGGAGGACTTAGAGTAGCGGTTTGTCCTGCTTAGGGGCACCTTGTAACACCAGCATGAGGGCATTACAGTGAATTCACTGGAACAACACGGTCCGATTGGCTGATCATTACTACCTCTTCTCTCTGGAGGGGCGTCCATCTTTAAATTCAATAGGTATTCCCATAGACCGGTCACTCTTCAGGGAGACACAGCTGGGTCCAGGGGAGTCTGCTCTCTGCTGCTGGACTCTTCTAGAAAAACAAGAACCAGGATTTATGGATGTTTGTAATTCTCTTAAAGTTATTTGTAGCATGATTGTTTTGACCACAGATAACAGCTCTGGGTGTAACATTATCTACAGATGTTTGGGTAGTCGGCTCATCTATTTGGTAAGTTAGCAAGTTAAGCAATTTCATTCAAATGAAATGACATAATGTGACTAAACGTGACTAAAGGTAACGTAGATAAAACATGAATGCATTAACTCAGTCATGAACATGACTGCCAGTGGTGAATAAGACCACTGGAAACATTTGACCACTCCTGGTGTTGTCTGTGGAGAACACACACACACACACACACACACACACACACACACACACACACACACACACACACACACACACACACACACACACACACACACACACACACACACACACACACACACACTATTGAACATCAGTATCAGTAGGATCTGATAATAACCAACTAATATCTTTTCATTATCTGTTGGAAATTAATATGCAGCTTACCAAGTCCTAACACACGACTTAAAATACTTAAAAGACTCACAGACAAGTCCATATGGTTATATGTCAGAGGCTACAGATCAACGTACATAGGTCAGTAAAGGAGACAAAGAGACTAACACCTGTTATGGTTCATATCAATAACCAAGTTTAAAGGGCTGTAACAGTTATTTAAAATGACTTCTGTCTGTTTAACAGCCTGATAGTGGAGGAGTGGAGGACTTAGAGTAGCGGTTTGTCCTGCTTAGGGGCACCTTGTAACACCAGCATGAGGGCATTACAGTGAATTCACTGGAACAACACGGTCCGATTGGCTGATCATTACTACCTCTTCTTTCTGGAGGGGCGTCCATCTGTCAATTGAGGAGGTATTTCCATAGACCGGTCACTCTTCAGGGAGACACAGCTGGGTCCAGGGGAGTCTGCTCTCTGCTGCTGGACTCTTCTAGAAAAACAAGAACCAGGATTTATGGACGTTGTGTGCTTCTGCACACAAATGTAAACACAAAGTGTTAAAAAAAGATTGCTACGTCTAGTTGCCTTATCAAAAAATGTACATAAGGCTTACGTCATAAATACTAGGACCGACAAAATAACAGAAAAAAACAGCTATCAAATCATAAAATGACCATGATATGTCATCAGAGGTTAGGAAACCTGCCAGGTGAAAATACTGGCTTCTCTGACAACAACGTTACAGCCAGTATGATCTCCTCTGAAATATCCATTCCCAGTGCCAGAACCTCTCTAAAAGGCTGCCCCCTGCTGGCCAAGGTCAGGCTGGGGATTTTTTATTGGAAATCAAGTAGTGTGTATCGAACCTTTTTCCAGCGTTAACACAAAACGACGGACTGAACAAATGCAGGGACCCACACATGTCAAGCATTTACCAATCTAAACTCATGGCAATTAAAACGATGATTAAGAGACGCTTGATGATTTAAAGATCTGCAGTCTCTCTCTTCCATATTGTCTGCAGTGCCTCCTAGTGGCGTTACGACATAAGCCAACGTCACAGATCCAAACGTCTGTGTAACCTGCGCTGCGGACGGTGGCTGTGGAGATTTTTTGATTAGATAATCACTGATAGAAACTCATCATTCGTTGAAAACAGGTAAAAAATAAAACAAATTTCATTATTCGATCACATTTGGATTCTAAAAGGCAAAGTAATATTAACGAGGGCCATGCCCGTAGCCACCTGATCTGACCTCATTTTTTTGAGCTAAAAATTAGAAAAAAAATACAACTGTATAAAAAAATCTGCAATTGAGAACAACGGAACTGAGCCCTCGAAAACGAAACCAACAACAACAAAAAAGTTGGTCAATGTATCATTGGGACAAATAAATGGATCAATAATGTGGCGACACAAGGAGGATTTACTAATTTATATATCAGAGTATCTTTTCTTTGTTACCGACAACGCCACCTTGGGTTAGGGCCCAAGGACCCGTACTACCTACACTATTACTACGATTGTCACCTCTGACAAAAGGACACTCAGGGAGGGCGGGAGACGGAGTTCAAGGATAACAAAACACTTTATTATAATGAACACAAGGTTTGGCACAAAAAGATAAAAAGAAAAGTGAGCCCAACTGGGGAAGGAAGTGGGTACAAGCTGAGGCTTACCGGCTGGAGGAGGGGTCGACAGGGGGAAGTGATATCCAAAAAGAAACGGGAGAGCACCCCACTCACACAGCAAAAACGTGAAGTGCACACAAATAAAATCTTGAATGAAGCACACGCACACAAGGGATCACCACCACCACCCAGGGAGACCACCACCACCACCACCGACGGCCTTCAGCTCTAAGAGAAAGGAAGCACAGTTAAGAGGGCTCACAACTAACACAAACAATATCACATAACATAAACCAACTGATGAATAATCAATCAATAAACTAAAGAGTATTAATTTGCAGTAACCAAAAAATCAATCAATAATTAATCTGTTTTAAACACAAATAAAGAAGGGCTCAAATTGAGAAGTTCCCCTTCCAAATGAAAATTAAATAAACAACGACACCACACCTTGTGAGATTAACTCTAAAACACTCACACAAGCACACACACACACAGTCCAAACCAGTGGCTGAGAGTCCCGGCGGAGCTCGCAGCGGCCGACACACACACACACACACACACACACACACACACAAGGGGAAAGGGACCTTAGCACCTGGCTAACAGCAATTAACAACAAAAAGCTTGCCACCTATGCTCTGGTCAGCGGCGGTAAACGACCCCAATATATTGCCCCGATCGCGATGAGGACGTTGGAGTTAAGTACCGGTTTGAGTTAAATGAAACGCTGACGAATGTACACAAAACAGCATGCTAAGGTGCGTCTACCTGTGCTCTGAGGTGAGCGGCGAGAGCAACGACCCGGAAGTGGGCGGGCCGAAGAGGCAGGAAGCGAGAGGTCAGGAGGAAGGGCACGGCCTACTTTTATCCCCCCGGCATAAACAATGTTTGGCGAATAAGCCAGAGAGGGCGTGGTGAAACAGAAGCTTGTGTTTAAATAGCAGTGGTGCCTCATACCACTACAATGATAAAATACAATTTTAATGAATGGACAATTCCAATATTAAACAACACCGTCTTCTTTTTGAGGGCTTTTTATTACCGCTGTTGAGTGTGATGGTTATAGAGAGCGATGTTGTATATCATCACCACACACTGTAGCCTTACACAATAAGGCGTTACACAATAAGGTTACACAATAAGGCTCACCGCTGCCCAGACAGAGCTCCACACGGGCTCTCCACACACACCCTGTGACTGGTGTGGAACGTTCGGCGGAGACCGGTGTTACACCGAATTCTGCGACCCACCGAAAAGTGTGACCCCAGGGGGCGGGTCTTTCTTTTCTTGATACAAACGTTAATTCTAAACAGCCTTTTACACAGTAGCCTATAATAGGAAATGCTCAAAGGTAAATCTACGTAATTAAAGACTGACTGTAGCTTTTAATGGGGAAAGAAGCAACGGTGATGGACCGTACTAAACGCCCTATCCATTGTCTGGGTCTGTAAAATGCTAATCAAATCTATTGATTAAGCACAATTAATAACGTGGTGAGGGAGTGGGGAGATCTTATGTTTTATTTATGTTTTTGTTACACATTGACGGTCTCCCTGCTAACGCGCAAAGCAATCATGCAACTTGGTCATCTGGTCATCTTTGCCTGGAGCCCCCAAAGGGCTAAGTCTGCCACTGGATAAGAGTGCTTGTGGAGGGAACACGTTTGACTTAAAAAAAAAAGTAACATTTTTGTGAGAAAATAAGCAACAAATAAGCAAAAAAAAAAATAGCAATTGTGAAACTATAAATTGCTAGTTGATTTTTACAGATATGTTACACCTTAAACAGCAAATGATCCCAAAACCATTTATATTTTTTGCGTGGTAATATGTCCCATTTTGTAGTACTCTTTCCCGTTTTGTCACTGTAACTGAAACGGAGTGAAATCAGACGTTTTTGCCGGTGTTACACCGAATTCTGCGACCCACCGAAAAGTGTGACCCCAGGGGGCGCTGTTGCACATTTTCTGCACGCAGCACGAGTTTGAAATAGACAGGCATGAAGTCGAAAAAACGGTGTGCATTATAACAAAAACATAAATAAAACATAAGATCTCCCCACTCCCTCACCACGTTATTAATTGTGCTTAATCAATAGATTTGATTAGCATTTTACAGACCCAGACAATGGATAGGGCGTTTAGTACGGTCCATCACCGTTGCTTCTTTCCCCATTAAAAGCTACAGTCAGTCTTTAATTACGTAGATTTACCTTTGAGCATTTCCTATTATAGGCTACTGTGTAAAAGACTGTTTAGAATTAACGTTTGTATCAAGAAAAGAAAGACCCGCCCCCTGGGGTCACACTTTTCGGTGGGTCGCAGAATTCGGTCTAACACGGCGCTGTTATTATGACGGGATTTTTATAAAAACAATATAGATATGGGGAAGAAATATAAAGACTTCTGGTCCTCTATGGGGCCTGGGGCTCCAGGCAAGTGCCTGGTTTGCCTTACAGTACGGTCAGCCCCTGCTCTTATCGTGGGGCTTAAATGTTAAAAAGGAGAATCGACACAAGAACTGGAGGAGAGCATTCGGTTCTAGAGGTCTTCCTCTCACCTCTCAGCTGTTGTCCGGCGGCCATGATCCTCAGACTGAGTGGTTCTGGAGGCAGCAGGTGCCCCCTCTTCTTCTCTCTCCTCGTTCATAGTAGACTGGAGACCTGAACAGCACTGAGAGTAGAGTGGGGCAAGTTATCTACCCTTTACGTAGCATTACGGATTTAAACCAACGTGATTGGATATTCTCCGGCTATCCCCTCATTAATATTCATGATTCTTCCGGATTCCGTCTACGGAAAACACATTGCCCACCGTAAAGTCTGCAGAAGTTGCGGCGGTTCAAATCCGCGGTCCGCCTTCATGGGGAAGTGGATGTTATATAACCAACTAACTGCGCCAGTCCCCCGGTGCGCGCGCAAACACACACACACACACACACACACACACACACACACACACACACACACACACACACACACACACACACACACACACACACACACACACACACACACACACACACACACACACACACACACACACACACACGCACGCACGCACACACGCTACAAATTAAGTTAGGCCTTTACGCAACCAGATAATGGAACGAGTGTCTATGTTTTATCTTTAATACTTTTCTTTAAATCTTCAAAATAGTTAAAAGAAAGTCAACAATTATAGTTTTACGCGATCCACAAGGGAACACGTATGAGGAAGTCCGTCGATCCTATTCCTTTTGTTTAGTGGTTTACGAACGATATATCACATCAATATTTGAGTACTTTGAATAATTCTGAGCCTCTAAGTGCCAAGATAGAGATAGTATATGAAGAATAATAGACAGCAAAGTGTATACATTTAGACTCTCGAATATAGCAGACCTACCATAATGTTAGAAACGGAGCCCAACCAGTCTGGGTTTTAAGGCCAATACTAACATTTACAGATTGAAGCTAAACATTTATTTCAAGACAGTATTATGCTTATGCCATAATGTTATAAATGATGGCATGTTATGCCGTCATTTATAACATAGTCCTACATTGCTACATAACCTAACTAAATGTTTAATTTTGCCCACTGTTAGTGTTGGTCAGCTCATAGCCTGCTCAGCTGGTCTGACCAGGTTAAGGCTGTGATAAATATAAAGCTGACTCACTGATGATGAGTGTTAATCTCTGTGAAAGTTGTACTGTGCTGTTTTTATCTGTGTTGTTGTTGTTGTTTTTTTAGATGAAATGTCAAGTGATTGGGACAAATAAATTACTACTACTACTACTAGATATGATTATAATCAATAAATGGAAATATATTTTTATAGAAAGAAAAGTCATGTTTCACGCATAAGTATTATGTAGGCTACACAGCAACATTATATTACTTATTTTTTCCCCACAACATTCTCTTTCTGGACTTGAATGTAATATGGTAGCATATCAAAATGCAATCAGACTCCACCAGGCTGCTTAAACCAGCCGTCATCCACACACTCCAGCACTAATGTTAACATGAATAGCCATTCATGTTGACATTCCATTGGGAAGGTCTGAATGCTAGTATAGTACCACAGCATTGCTTAGCTTCTTTTGTGGGGGTGGTGGCCTGACTTTCTTCTGTGTGCAATTTGCTGTGTTATGTTTTGATTTTAATAAATGTCTGTGATTGTCTGATAACCCCTTTGAGGAATGGAATGGCAGTGGCACTATCCATTAATTACTCTAGAAGGATAATCAAAACAAACTTCTTAAATAGTATGGGAAAGATTTACCCCAGGTTTAAAATTATAACCATTATCTTGCCTTTATCTTAAATCACATAGTATCTAACTGCCTTACATCTGATATAACTAATGTTTGAGATGTCAATTATTTACTTTCATTCCAAGTGATAATAAAGTCTTTATCTTTCAAACTTTGTTTATCCACAACAGTAGCAACCCAAATTAGAATTGAGATCAAACAAACTGAAATGTAATGCAAAACGTATAGCTTGCAAACTAAATATTTGTATGATAGTGTAAAGATGATTCTTCCGGATTCCGTCTACGGAAAACACATTGCCCACCGTAAAGTCTGCAGAAGTTGCGGCGGTTCAAATCCGCGGTCCGCCTTCATGGGGAAGTGGATGTTATATAACCAACTAACTGCGCCAGTCCCCCGGTGCGCGCGCAACACACACACACACACACACACACACACACACACACACACACACACACACACACACACACACACACACACACACACACACACACACACACACACACACACATACACACACACACACACACACACACACACACACACACACACGCACGCACACACGCTACAAATTAAGTTAGGCCTTTACGCAACCAGATAATGGAACGAGTGTCTATGTTTTATCTTTAATACTTTTCTTTAAATCTTCAAAATAGTTAAAAGAAAGTCAACAATTATAGTTTTACGCGATCCACAAGGGAACACGTATGAGGAAGTCCGTCGATCCTATTCCTTTTGTTTAGTGGTTTACGAACGATATATCACATCAATATTTGAGTACTTTGAATAATTCTGAGCCTCTAAGTGCCAAGATAGAGATAGTAAATGAAGAATAATAGACAGCAAAGTGTATACATTTAGACTCTCGAATATAGCAGACCTACCATAATGTTAGAAACGGAGCCCAACCAGTCTGGGTTTTAAGGCCAATACTAACATTTACAGATTGAAGCTAAACATTTATTTCAAGACAGTATTATGCTTATGCCATAATGTTATAAATGATGGCATGTTATGCCGTCATTTATAACATAGTCCTACATTGCTACATAACCTAACTAAATGTTTAATTTTGCCCACTGTTAGTGTTGGTCAGCTCATAGCCTGCTCAGCTGGTCTGACCAGGTTAAGGCTGGGATAAATATAAAGCTGACTCACTGATGATGAGTGTTAATCTGTGTGAAAGTTGTACTGTGCTGTTTTTATCTGTGTTGTTGTTGTTGTTTTTTTAGATGAAATGTCAAGTGATTGGGACAAATAAATTACTACTACTACTACTAGATATGATTATAATCAATAAATGGAAATATATTTTTATAGAAAGAAAAGTCATGTTTCACGCAAAGTATTATGTAGGCTACACAGCAACATTATATTACTTATTTTTTCCCCACAACATTCTCTTTCTGGACTTGAATGTAATATGGTAGCATATCAAAATGCAATCAGACTCCACCAGGCTGCTTAAACCAGCCGTCATCCACACACTCCAGCACTAATGTAAACATGAATAGCCTACGTTGAACTATTATTCTATAAATGTTTAACGATAGCAGTTGTGAAGATTCTGCTTCAACTCACTACTAAAACTACTGTAACCGAGCGTTTTATTGTTGTTTATACTGAGGTAATATATAAAGAAAGAAACGACTAACTCCATTCACTGGACGGGGGGGCGATCCACTTTATTTTCAGCCCTCTTCACACACCGTCAAAACCGCGACCCCCACGCAGACACCACCGTTCTGCCTTTCAGAAGAGTCCCTAACAGGAACTGGGTTACATAACTCCCCTCCTTCAAAATAAAACGTCCCCGTTTTCACACAGCAATAAGCGCACTCAAGAAAAAAAAAAAAAAAAGAAAACGGAGCCACCTGCATGTCGCAGTACCAAGCAGGGGCGAGGCTAGCCCATTTTTAGGGGTGCTGAAGCACCTAATGCCTTTTCTTCCGTAGGCAGGAGCTGCTGCTGCCAACTGAAATCCAGGCTTTAGCACCATCCCTACACCCCAGACCAACCAACAACCCTTCCTCAAACCAGCCACCATGAATAGGATTCATTTAATCAAGTGTAGTTTAAACTTTCCTTTTTCCCAAATAGACCATAGAGCCAAGACACAATGTTAAATCCTTTTAGTCACATACAACACTATAGGGGGACATTGAATCTTTGATATAAATACATTTAATAGTCTAATCGCCATGTCAGGAAAATATTGCGTCACACCTTGACATTCCATTGGGAAGGTCTGGATGCTAGTATAGTACCACAGCATTGCTTAGCTTATTTTGTGGGGGTGGTGGCCGGACTTTCTTCTGTGTGCAATTTGCTGTGTTATGTTTTGATTTTAATAAATGTCTGTGATTGTCTGATAACCCCTTTGAGGAATGGAATGGCAGTGGCACTATCCATTAATTACTCTAGAAGGATAATCAAAACAAACTTCTTAAATAGTATGGGAAAGATTTACCCCAGGTTTAAAATTATAATCATTATCTTGCCTTTATCTTAAATCACATAGTATCTAACTGCCTTACATCTGATATAACTAATGTTTGAGATGTCAATTATTTACTTTCATTCCAAGTGATAATAAAGTCTTTATCTTTCAAACTTTGTTTATCCACAACAGTAGCAACCCAAATTAGAATTGAGATCAAACAAACTGAAATGTAATGCAAAACGTATAGCTTGCAAACTAAATATTTGTATGATAGTGTAAAGATGATTCTTCCGGATTCCGTCTACGGAAAACACATTGCCCACCGTAAAGTCTGCAGAAGTTGCGGCGGTTCAAATCCGCGGTCCGCCTTCATGGGGAAGTGGATGTTATGATGTTATACAACCAACTAACTGCGCCAGACGCGCGCCCCCGGTGAACGAGAATATAAACCGGGGGATATAATAAAAAAAAACCGGGGGATAGAATATAAACCGTTAGGCCTTTACGCAACCAGATAATGGAACGAGTGTCTATGTTTTATCTTTAATACTTTTCTTTAAATCTTCAAAATAGTTAAAAGAAAGTCAACAATTATAGTTTTACGCGATCCACAAGGGAACACGTATGAGGAAGTCCGTCGATCCTATTCCCTATTTGTTTAGTGGTTTACGAACGATATATCACATTAATATTTGAGTACTTTGAATAATTCTGAGCCTCTAAGTGCCAAGATAGAGATAGCATGAGGACCCCGGGTGCCTTTATACCTGCCTGATCGCAACCGCCCACCTGTCCCACCCCTATTAGGTGACGTCAGCGGTACGGGGAAAGAGAACGTGTAGCAGGGAACATCAGCACGAGACAGAGAGAGAAGACCTAATCCCACAGGCCACACTAACATTTACAGATTGAAGCTAAACATTTATTTCAAGACAGTATTATGCTTATGACATAATGTTATAAATGATGGCATGTTATGCCGTCATTTATAACATAGTCCTACATTGCTACATAACCTAACTAAATGTTTAATTTTGCCCACCAGATATGATTATAATCAATAAATGGAAATATATTTTTATAGAAAGAAAAGTCATGTTTCACGCAAAGTATTATGTAGGCTACACAGCAACATTATATTACTTATTTTTTCCCCACAACATTCTCTTTCTGGACTTGAATGTAATATGGTAGCATATCAAAATGCAATCAGACTCCACCAGGCTGCTTAAACCAGCCGTCATCCACACACTCCAGCACTAATGTTAACATGAATAGCCATTCATGTTGACATTCCATTGGGAAGGTCTGGATGCTAGTATAGTACCACAGCATTGCTTAGCTTCTTTTGTGGGGGTGGTGGCCTGACTTTCTTCTGTGTGCAATTTGCTGTGTTATGTTTTGATTTTAATAAATGTCTGTGATTGTCTGATAACCCCTTTGAGGAATGGAATGGCAGTGGCACTATCCATTAATTACTCTAGAATGATAATCAAAAGAAACTTCTTAAATAGTATGGGAAAGATTTACCCCAGGTTTAAAATTATAATCATTATCTTGCCTTTATCTTAAATCACAGAGTATCTAACTGCCTTACATCTGATATAACTAATGTTTGAGATGTCAATTATTTACTTTCATTCCAAGTGATAATAAAGTCTTTATCTTTCAAACTTTGTTTATCCACAACAGTAGCAACCCAAATTAGAATTGAGATCAAACAAACTGAAATGTAATGCAAAACGTATAGCTTGCAAACTAAATATTTGTATGATAGTGTAAAGATGTTTGATAATATGTCCTTTGGTAAACTGTTCTTTTGACTTTTGCCCTCTTGGCGACTTTGCTGCCCGCACATTCACTGCGCTGAATATGGTTCCACGTCGACGCAACACAATGACACATGCAGGCGCTTCGACGCAGTCGTGAACCGTTCTGGTTCTGCTTCGGGTTAAGTGAGCGGACCAATCACAGCCCTTGCTGCTGTGTCGCCTCGACGCAAGGTTAACGCATGTTCCCGAACCCCGGACCCTACACATATTGGAGGTTTCATTTTCATGTAAATGCAATTAGACAGCTTTCGCGGTTCCAGGGGCGGGACTTGGGTAGTCTCTACAACAGAGACAACGCAGAGATATCAACATGAGTAGTTAACTGTGAAATCCGCTAGCTGCTGACCATCATGGGAGAGAAAGTGATGCAGTCGCATTTAACGAAGACGGGAAAAGATGGTGCGATCTACGAGAAAGAACCAGAGGAACTTTCCTTACAAGGCTTTTATCGGGATAAAAAACAAAAAGAAATTACTGTACAGTAATTTACAAAGCATCTGACGACTGTGTTGGGCTCACCTGAGGGAGACACAGGAGGACCCGCCTCAGTCGGGAGGCACTTCATTTTGCTTCTTCTTCTAATTCTATGATTAGTGGGAATTAAGGGCGCCACTAGTGGGCGCCCCCAACACATTTCTATGGCAATCGCCGCCCTGCTCAGTTGGCTGGTCCTGACTGGGGTTTAGTTTTTTTGTTGGCAGACGAGCCGGTTGGTGATACAGTGGGGACTGGTGGGTATTACTTACAGTAGAAAGTTCTCCATGTGCTGCCGGAGGCCACTGAAGGATCCTGCTGAGGAGTGGAACATGTTATTTCAGGTGGTTTTGCCCCATGCATAGCGGGAGGGCACGCTGAAGATGGTGCCATGGAGTCAGGCGTTAGGTGTGCTTGAGTACTGTAGGTCCACGTGAGCCATATCAGCTGGCGCCCTGCCCTCTTATTCCACTTCCCCCCTTTCTCTGCTTCTATTTCACGAGTGACGGTCGGCCATGTGGGGCCCCTCCCCAAGACCAAGAAGGGAAATGAGTCTCTCCTCACCATCTTGGCTGGTTCCACACGGTGCTGCGTAGGAACATCTGAGCAAAGGCGGTTATTGAGACTCTGACACAGCCCTCTGGTATGGTCAACCCCAGGAATGATCACGGGTCGAACTTCACCTCCACTGTTTTCCAGGGTGTGCTGCATCAGTTAGGCATCAAGCAGACCACATCCTCAGCTTACCACCCACAGTCAAGGAGCTACTGAGCGGTTGCTATTGAGCTTTTTTTTATTATTATTTTCGCGAGTTTAATCGTGACACGTGGATGTCTCTTAACGTGGACAGGAAGGTCACCCCGTTTCAACGCCATGATTGACTTTACTTTCTCTGGATACATTCAGTGATATGGAATACCCTGCCTATACTGCAGGGTGTCCAGGGTAGCCTGGTGGTTGCAGTTGAAGTGTCCTAAACGTTGATGAGAATATTGTCGGGCTGCTCTTTGAATGAGCGAGAAGCATCAGTTCAGCCGCAGGAGTTTCATCACCTGCCAGGGTTTGACCTCCAATAACCCCTTTTATTGATCCCACTTCCACTGTCCTTGTCTGCGCTCGGCTCCAGCTCTCTGATATCTGCAGATTCCGGTTTCTTTGGTCTCAATACAGGAGTGACAGCCTAACTTTAGCCATCCTTTATTCAAAGTATTTAGCAACCTTTTTGTTTTGTCTATCCGGCATCTATATCATTAGATAAAATAAAATAAAGTTATTAGAAGGTTGTCTTAGGACAGAATTGGTATCAAAGTTGATGGATATAATATGAACGATACAACTTTAATGATCTAACAGTTTAACATTTTATCATCGGAAAGAAAAGAGGAAACTGGAAACGCTGACCTCTAGTGGTGACTTCTGGTTTAAACACAACATACACATTTTACCATGGCAAGCTTTTATTCTGTTAAACATTGATACACAATATGAGTCAGATATATAAATGTATTCAAGCTGGTCTGGTTAAACCAGGGCCTTTATTCCCTGATAGGGTCGAGGAAGGTGCGTGATGCAGCATTACATGGTGGAGGAACAGGCAGAGGAGCAGAGAGGGAGTGAAGTCAGAGAGAGAGAGGACGTTTCGTTTGGGTCGTTGACTTTCTTAATCTTCTGCTCTCTCAAAGCTACGGCCACTTAAATACACAGGCGGGCCAAAACTGTTCTTAAACAATGATATAATAGCAATATAATCAGTCCTGATATTAGGCCCAATAATAGATAGAAACAAACTTTTATAAAAAGAATAATAAAAAGAGTGTTGGAGTGTGGTTGACTGCAGCAGCCTCACCTGGCTGAGTCGGACTGATTCTCTCCTGCACGGCAACATGGGGCAACATCTCATGGGGCATTCTCCATCAACATTTTGCCTTTACATTTACATTTTAACGCATTTAGCAGATGCTTACATCCAAAGTGGCGTTCAACGGTACATTCACACGTCACGCACCGACGGCGGGGTCAGCCCTGCGAGGCGACAGCCAGCTCGTCGGGAGGAGTGAGGGTGGGGTGTCTTGAGACCAGCGCCCTGCAGCCCTAGTGTCTGCAGGAGGTCAGAAAAGCCCCCTAGGTGGAGTGCAGCATGGCACAAACAAAGAGATGACAAAGAAACTGAAACATGTCAACGAAGTGTGAACGTTCAATGGTATAAGAGTATTTTAAAAAGGATAGGCCTAAATATTGGCCAAGAGTAACAGCAACAGGGACACTGGTAATGTAGTGGTCCTGTCTACACAGGCGAAAACGAGCCGTTTTCCTTTGCTGCGTTTCAGGAATATCTCCGTAAAGACGGACTCGTTGCGAAAATGCATCGAGCTGTAGAAACGCTGTAGTACATATTCAAGGCCACTGTGTGGTGCTGGTTCTCCACAAAAAGAAAGTGGAGCGCGTCAAACGATTCATTTTAAAAGATTCACTCACTTCAAACTAATTGTCAAATGTTTTTATCGCATAGGTGGTTCTTATTTTTTCTACCGCCAGTGCTACAACATCTCTTTCCTCACAGAAGAACTATTAACGCTCCTCCTCCTCCTATACCAAAAAGCTCTAGCTAATAATACCAGGCTGCTAAGGTAATATACGTAATGTACTACATCAAAAATCTCTACATTCTACATCCTACTACATTTTTTTTCTATTTTATTTTATTTGTCTTTGTTTTCTTTTAATTATTTATTTTCTTATATTTCATTGTATTGTATGATGATGTTTCTATGTGCCTTGCCTACCTAATAATAATACCAGGCTGCTAAGGTAATATACGGTATATAAGGTACTATATCAAAAATCTCTACATTCTACATCCTACTACTTTTTTTTTTCAATTATTTATTTTCTTTTATTATTTCATTGTATTGTATGATGATGTTTTTATGTGAAGCACATTTCTATATAAATATAAAGCAATGTGCCTTGCCTACCTAATAACAACAGGCTGCCTCCTATATCACAAAGCTCTACCTAATAATACCAGGCTGCTAAGCAGTGGTTTAGTGGGCATTTCTTTAGTGGGAGAATGCTATTTTAAAGACGTCATCACTAAGAATGCCACACACACACACACGCATGCGCACATGCACGTGCACGTGCACACCCACACACAATGTAAAACATCCGTGAACTAGTCCACACCAAACAGACAGCGGAGTATGTCTAGCTGATGACATGCCGGAGTAGCTCTAAGTTGGAGGGGCGTCACATCATCAACATTGCTTATTATTCAACATCGTTTACATCTGTTTACTGTATCGAGGAGTGAGGACGAGCTGCTGTTAGTTGTTAAAAATGTATTTTACACGTGTTAGTAGACAGTAGTAGTACGTTAGTAGAGTGCGACTCCTAAGAAAGATTTTGGCTAATTTCTAAGCTCTTCTCTGTTTACCAGAGCAGCATGTCACATCTGCAGCATGTAACATCTGCATTCCATGTGGATCTGAGGTTCACTGATTGCGTTCTGGGCATTAGTCTTGGCAGAGGCAAAACCCGGCATTGAGCATTACTCATGGATAGTCGCATACCTCATCATGGATTATCCCTTACATATAGAATAAAATGTTGTAACATAATAATACCACTATAAAATATACGCATCATGCATAACATGGTCTATATTAGGGCTGAATGATTAATCAAATTAAAATCGAAATTGTGATATAATAGAACACGATATGCAAATCGCAAAGGCTGCGATAAAAAAAAAAAACTATATATTTTTTTTGTGATTTGTTACCGTTACTGACTGGAGATCAGTAAGATTTATATTTAATTTTCTTTTACAATTCAATAGTAAAATAAAGATGTTATAATATAAATTAATCTCAACACAAGGAAAGAGCAGTTTATATGTTGACTGCTTCAATGTTGTGTTGGTCATACTATGATGATGATTTATTGCTTTTTTAGTAAATAATAAAGAACATAAGGAACTTAATAAATTTTAAAAAATCATCGCAATCGTATATATTGGTCAAAATAATCGCAATTAGATTATTTCCCCAAATCGTTCAGCCCTAGTCTATATAACACACTGCAACCTAACATAGAAATGGTTTAAAAAGATACCATGATAAAACAATCTGTGACACTCCACACATCTTCACTCATATCTGAACACATATCTGAACACGGACAATAAACCCCTACAATATACCCCTGGTTAATCATCTTATGGCGCATTTCCACCGGCGGGTACGCTTTGGACCCAGCACGCCTGAGCCCAGTAGTGAGGGTGCGGTATAGCCCAGCTCAGTTACGGCTCGCGTTTCCACCGCCGCCACTACCCTTATGGTATGGTGGTTTGAGGCGGACGGCGATAGCCGCGGCCGCTACGTAAGCATCGTGATCTCATAGCAGCCTGACACAGCGTAGCCTGCTAATAAATCCAAGGAAAAAGAAGAACGTGCACTATGAACAAAGAGCAACAACGTAGGACGTCCAAGAAGGACGGCAAACTGCTGTGTTCCAATATCCATACCCTATTTAAGATCGGGGCAAAAATAGGTGTACTGAATGGACCTGGATGGTGCCCTCAAAACGGTCAAACCGATGCACACTTTTTGTACTCCACATAGCCTGCATTAATGGTGTCATTTTGTAGTTTTTATAGCTTTTTATAGCTACTATGCGTTGTGGCAACCCGGCCTTGCCAATTAGCCAGATGCAGAGCACCTGAGGAACAGGTGGAGCAGCAGGGCTTAAACAGCTCCTCCCCTCCTCCAGGGCTCTCCCAGCCATGGGGCTCTCCTGTGGAGAGACCGGTCCTCCCGGGTGACGGGACCGTCAATTCCTCCCAGATTTCGGTTATTTTTGTACAAGACTTTTGATCTTGCAATAAACGTGCCTTTTTGGCTTTTGCCGGGTTAAATCGGGTCCTGGAGGAGGGTTGCTTCACCGTTCAAAGCGGGATGTTTATTGCGGGGGAGGAGCCGTATCGTAATCGCGATCGTAATTTCCGGTTAGTGCAGCACAGAGTTTTTCGTCTTAAAATCAGCTCACTCAGTGAGAGTGGACAGTGTACTACGTTTAAGTGTACTCATGGAAGTATGGATATCGGAACACAGCAAAAGTCAGTGATGAGTCCCAAGTCCTACAGCATAGCCTGGAGGGTTCATGACTTCATCCTACATTCTAGGGCATTTATTTAGCAGACGCTTTTATCCAAAGTGAGCAGTTGGGGTTAAGTGTCTTGCTCAGGGACACTTCGACACTCAGCTAGGAGGAGCCGTGTGTGTTGCTACAGCTGACATAGGGTCACTGAGGAGCTAGAGCACAAGAACTCAAACCCAGCGTAGAGGTCCTGGGTGAATGCCGACTGGAAGGTGTGGATGTGTGTCAGTGTGTCTGCGGACCCTCCTACACCTGGGGACACTCTGTAGAAGGACAGAGTGCCAGCAGGCCGGTTCAGATACACTCCTACTCTGGTAGAGCCAGCGGGGGGGAGACGTATGGCTGTGTTTTCCCCGTTGTGCCAGGCAGAGTAACGATCGCTATGACATTCAAGACTCCAGGACTTGTTGTTGGATCCAAGCCTGCTGTCATAGCCCACTTGGCTCCTGGTGATTCCTCTGTGTGTCACAACTATCAAAACCTCTCCTTTCCAAACTACCTCCCAGTAACAGCGGCCAGTCAGAGCCTCTCTACACAACACCTGTCTCCAGGTATCAGATCTCTTTGGGGGATCAGGATACTCTTCAACCAGCGTCACCTCTCCGTCCTTAGACAGAGAGAGTCGTCTGTTGGCCGTGATTGGGTCCAGTGTGAGATCACAGGCATCTGACGGGAGAACAAGACACTATTAGGGGGCTGAGATTATACAACCATTTAATTTAAGTCTCAGCAATTTCATGGAGTCCAGATTTTTTTAACAAACAATTATTCAGTTATTCAAATATTGTGAATAACAGTATTAACAGTATTATTTATACCTACCTATATAACCCACTAATAAAAATACAAATACAAATAATAATACAAATAATAATACAAATTAAAAAAAAATAATAATGGTGCACTACTACTACTACTAATAATAATTATTATAATATACTCAAAATAATTTATTATATCACTTAAAAATGGCTTGATGTTTAATGTTTCTTTTGTATTAAAATGTCCTTGTGTAGTATTAATATAATTGTTATTATTATTAATAACATTCAACAAATTAGCTTCAGTCTTACAGCAACATGTTTGATTCACTGTTTGGTTGATTGATTGTGGAAACATCAACAGATACTTGAGAGTTTTCTATTATTATTTAACAGTTTGATGAAGATCCATGATGTCAACCATCATCTTCATTCCCAGTAGGATTTGAATCAATGTCACCTAATGCTTTGCGGATGGACTGAATAGTTAGTGTATGGTGAGATGAATCAAACTAGTGACTCTTACACTTCTTCAGAGCTGGTTTCAGCCTCCACACTCCGCAGTGCTCATTTCTGGGGGTAAACAGAGGGAGAGCAGCAAACTAAAGTATTGACACTATGACCTGATGTATTGATTGGTTTGCTGGCAAAATGTCCACATGTACATATTATAATTATTGTCCACTCTAATCCTAGCAGGAGACATTGGTACTGAGCTGTCCTCTCCATACCTGAGAGTGTCAAGTGTCCAGCGTGGATCCTCCCGTCCATCAGAGAGCCGCGTGAATCCTGAGTCTCCTGGGTGATTGTAGCTCAGGTCCAGCTCTCTCAGATGGGAGGGGTTAGAGCTCAGAGCTGAGGCCAGAGAATCACAGCCTTCTTGTGTGACCAAGCAGCCAGACAACCTACACACACACACACACACACACACACACACACACACACACACACACACACACACACACACACACACACACACACACACACACACACACACATAAGCCCACAGTCATGAATATGTGTCATGAATAATGATTTAATATTTCATAATCACCTGTTTGAGTAAAACTGACCTGAGAGTTTCCAGTCTACAGTGTGGACTCCCCAGTGCAGCAGAGAGGAGCTTCACTCCTGAATCCTGCAGATCATTGGTACTCAGGTCCAGCTTTCTCAGACTGGAGTTGGAGCTGAGAACTGAGGCCAGAGCTTCACAGCATCCCTCTGACAGATTACAGCCATTCAGCCTAAAATCAAGATAAAGGTATTATCAACCCTCAATGGCTATTCTGTCCGTTTTGCTATATATTTTTTCAGCACAACCTCATTTATATTGCCTGGCTATTCAGCCATCCCTCTGAGATACTGAACACACGGTTCAGTATCTGATTGGTTCAATGATTGGTTAAAAAGTATTTTTTTAACCGATTGCTTTTAGTTGAAGAAATTACAAAGTTATACAGATGGATGGAAAGACATAAACAAGATATACATCATTTTGTATCGCCAGCAATTCCCTCGACCTCAGAGGGTTAACCAGCTTCTGTTCCACCTGAGCCACTGCTGTTACATTACAATGGCAAAATTCACAATCATGGCCCCATTCTGCTCTTTTTAAAGAAAAGGTTACATCAAGGATGTTTCTCATCTAAATAAGCATCTTATATTATAAGTTATTATATTGAACATATTGATTGCTACTGATTCCATCAAACTAGCATGTTTAACTGCACATTAAATATAGCTGACCTGAGAGTTTCCAGTCTACAGTGTGGACTCCCCAGTGCAGCAGAGAGCAGCTCCACTCCTGAGTCCTGCAGATCATTGGTACTCAGGTCCAGCTTTCTCAGACTTGAGGAGTCAGAGCTGAGAACTGAGGCCAGAGCTTCACAGCATCTCTCGGACAGATGACAGCCTTTCAGTCTTTAATGAATATAAATACACATTTCATATTTAAAAGGATGACAGACTCTGAAAAATTCTCTCTACCCTGACCTCTCCTCTCTGCCAATCACATGTCTCCCTGTTCATCAAACAACAGAGAATAAAAATAAAAGTCTCAAAGAAGCCTATAACGAACTTCTTTTATGTGTTGTTGTTTCTATACAAACTACGTAGCAACAACTCAACTTTGTAGAATTATGTTGTATTATTGTAGTATTATTTAGACTTGTAAATATTAATTATTTTTTTGACTTAATATATTTTAGATTGCTACCATTTTATACTTATGTCAAATCTTCAGATATAATATTTTGTACAAAACAAGTACATTAAAACTGACCTGAGAGTTTCCAGTCTACACTGTGGACTCCCCAGTCCAGCAGAGAGCAGCTCCACTCCTGAATCCTGCAGATCACTGGTACTCAGGTTCAGCTCTCTCAGACTGGAGGAGTTGGAGCTGAGAACTGAGGCCAGAGCTTCACAGCATCTCTTGCACAGATGACAGCCATTCAGCCTTTAATGAACATTAGATACAAGCATGTTAGATCCCTATATCTCTCAATATTTTACGTGAAATAAATGCTTGTTCTATAACTATGAATATTGATTTGAATGTCCAGTAAACAGTTCTACATAGGTGAGGGATAATCCAAGGCTAGGTGTGCTGTCATCAAAAAATAATGAACGACATGGGGCTAAAAAGGGTTACCAATTAGTGGATTACCACAGTGCACTTGCAAATCTTCAAAATAAAGGGGCTAGATTCATGTCACTGGGCGATTCTGTCACTGAAACGTTTATCTCACACTATTTGTTGTGTTCCTGGAACCACAAATGATCCAATAGATGGGTCTGACTAATTTCTGAGAGGATCAGTTAGCATGAGATTTGTATGGAATGCAGGAGTTATCACTTCAGTAAGTAAAGAAGAAGTACTGCACATATAATATACACCAAAATGCTTCTTACGGGTATGATGTAATTGATATTGACGACTAAAGTCTGTCTTTATGACTTTGAAATGTAAAACTGATGATAGTTAATATATGTATGTGGTCAGTGCACCTACAGAGCTGTTTTGGAGGCTTTGATCACTGGCAGCAGCCTCAGAAGACCCTCCTCTGAAGCAGAGTAGTTCTTCCGGTCAAACACATCCATTTCTGATGTCAGTAGGATGAAGACCAGAGCTGACCACTGAGAAGGGGAGAGAGATTTTCTGGAGAGACTGCCTGATGTCAGGTACTGCTGGATCTCCTTCACTAGAGAACGGTCATCCAGCTGATTCAGACAGTGGAACAGAGTGATGCTTCTCTCTGGAGAGAGATCCCCACTTATCTTCTCCTTGATGTAACTGACGATTCCCTGATTGGTCCGTGGGCTGCTTCCTTGAAGCAGGCCATGTACGAGAATCTGATTGCTCTCCAGAGTGAGGCCCAGGAGGAAGAAGAGGAACAAGTCCAGGTGTCCGTTCTCACTCTGTAAGGCCATGTCCACAGCACTCTGGCAGAGGAGCAGGAGATCATCTGCCTCAGAGGTTGGTGGTTCTTCTGAGAGCAGATTCTTACCAGTGTTGATGAGGGTCAGGAAGACATAAAGGGCAGCCAGAAACTCCTGGATGCTCAGATGGACAAAGCAGAACACCTTTTCCTGGTACAGCACACTCTCCTCTTTAAAGATCTGGGTGAACACTCCTGAGTACACAGAGGCTGCTTTGATATCAATGTCACACTCTGCCAGGTCTGCCTCATAGAAGATCATGTTACCTTTCATCAGCTGGTCAAAAGCCAGTTTTCCCAGAACATCAATGATCTTTCTACTCTCTGAACTCCAATGCAGATCTGTTTCAGCTCTCCTAGGATACTTCCTGTCCCCTTTTATGGACTGAACCCTCAGGAAGTGGATGTACATCTGAGTCACGGCATTGGGTATCTTTTCTCCTCTCCGCGATATTTGAAAGTCCTCTAGAACTGTAGCAGTGATCCAACAGAAGAGTGGGATGTGACACATAATGTGGAGGGTTCGTGATTTCTTGACGTGGGAGATGATTGTGCTGGCCAGCACACTGTCCTCTCTGAATCTCTTGCTGAAGTACTCCTCCTTCCGTGGGTCAGTAAACCCTCTCACCTCTGTCACCATGTCAACACACTCAGCAGGGATCTGATTGGCTGCCGCAGGGCGTGTGGTTATCCAGATGCGAGCGGAGGGAAGCAGGTTGCCCCTGATGAGGTTTGTCAGCAGTATATCCACCGAGGTCGACTTTGTGACATCAGTCAAGATCTCG
Source organism: Micromesistius poutassou (assembly GCF_964030765.1). Classification (NCBI taxonomy): domain Eukaryota; kingdom Metazoa; phylum Chordata; class Actinopteri; order Gadiformes; family Gadidae; genus Micromesistius; species Micromesistius poutassou. The sequence continues at coordinate 912,858 of NC_140288.1, read as the reverse complement.
TTGTTCTGGAAGTCGAGAGGAAGTCGACATTCATCCAGAGCATGAAAGATCAAGACAACTTGGAGCCGGTCGTTTCTGCAGATTCCTGCTTCTTTGGTCTCAATAAAGAAGTGATAAAGAAGTTCCACCAAGCTTAACTTTTCATTTTTCAACAAATTCAGCTCTCTGAATGTAAAGGGAATTATGAAGTGTATGTCGTGGTTGGATTTGCCTTCAGCCCAGTTCAGAGTGAACTTTTGTGCCAAGATGGTTTTACCAATGCCTGCAACTCCAATTGTCAATATTGTTCTGATTGGTTGTTTTTGTCCAGGTATGGGTTTAAAGAGGTCTTCACATCTGATTGGTATATCCTCCTTGGCTAGTTTCCTGTACGTCTGTTCTATCAGTCTGACCTCATGCTCCTTGTTGACCTCTCCACTGCCTCCCTCTGTGATGTAGAGCTCTGTGTAGATCTCATTCAGAGGTGTTGGCTTTCCTGTTTGAACTAATCCCTCAAACACACTCTGGGTCTTTCTCTTCAACCGAGCCTTGAATCTAGATAGAGCCGGATCGTCTGCAGGTTCTGCAGGAAGAACGCTCTGGAAAACAACAAACATTGATGAGAACATCACTCTGAACCACCTGAGAACATCACTCTGAACTGACAGAGAACATCACTCTGAACTACCTGAGAACATCACTCTGAACTACCTGAGAACATCACTCTGAACTACCTGAGAACATCACTCTGAACTGACAGAGAACATCACTCTGAACTAACAGAGAACATCACTCTGAACTACCTGAGAACATCACTCTGAACTAACAGAGAACATCACTCTGAACTACCTGAGAACATCACTCTGAACTAACAGAGAACATCACTCTGAACTAACTCACTGTCACGTGTTTTCTATAGATTCGGCACACAACCAGAATCAAGAATAAAACTGCTCAAAAAGGTTACCAAACTGTCTGGTATGTATATATAATGGATTTCAGTTGCATTTGATTAACACAGAATAGGTGTTCATGGCGATAGCCCACTCCCCTGTAAACAAAGCTGTAAACATTGTAGATGTTAACCGTAGTTCTGCATTTATTTCAAAATGTGATTGACATCTGAGTGACTTTCCCTACATGACTAAACGTAATGTTCATTTGACATGACATTTAATATTTCCCCATAGCAATTTAATATTATAAGGCTGTTAAAGTTACATAGTCGTGCATCAAGGGTGGTGAGAGGTCTTTTGGTCAATCCCAGGACTAATTATGAGAGGCTTGTTACCCATGGGCCCAGAAATGAAGTGGTGTGTTCATTTACAGCTCAGTAAAAGGTCTTGTTGTACATTTACACACCTTGGGGGTCGGCTCTGTTTCATGCTGCTGTTCAGACTGACCACTGGTAACCTTTGACCTCTTCTGGTGTCTGTAAAAACACATACATAACTGTGATATTTTTCCAGAATTTCAAAAGTATAATATGTACAATTTCTGCTTTTAAATATCTCAAAACGACTAGGCCTTCTGTATGTTATATTATATTTTGAGTTGTTTCCTTAAATTATCCCAATAGTTTCAAACAATGGTCAAAACCAGAAAGTGTTAAAATCCGTAGTTTTATCACGATAACGGGGCGCTACATTTGGCCGTATGTCCATGGCGTCATATATCTAACGAAAGACTAATGTACATTAGAGTACGATAACGTTACGAGGCTACAACAACGTTCAACATGCTCTAAAGGTTATTTGTAGCATGATAAAATAACATTATTTGCAGCTGTTTGGGTAGTTGACTCACACAATGTTAAGTTGGCAATTTAAGCAATTTCATTCAAATGAAATGACATAATGTGACTAAACGTGACTAAAGGTAACATAGATAAATCATGAATGCATTAACTCAGTCGTGAACATGACTGCCAGTGGTGAATAAGACCACTGGCAACATTTGACAACTCCTGGTGTAAAACACACACACACACACACACACACACACACACACACACACACACACACACACACACACACAGAATCACACCCTTGCCCGCATGTGCACACAAACACTTGCACACAATGAGATAAGGATGATGATCATATTTTTTCCAGATTATTGAACATCAGTATCAGTAGGATCTGATAATAACCAACTGATATTTTTTCATTATCTGTTTGAAACCAAGATTCAGGTTCAGACAACTTTATTGATCCCAAGAAGAGCAATTCATCTGCAGCTTACCAAGTCCTAACACACGACTTAAAAGACTCACAGACAAGTCCATACGGTTATATGTCAGAGGCAGATCAACGTACATAGGTCAGTAAAGGAGACAAAGAGACTAACACCTGTTATGGTTCATATCAATAACCAAGTTTAAAGGGCCGTAACAGTTATTTAAAATGACTTCTGTCTGTTTAACAGTCTGATAGTGGAGGAGTAGGGATGGGGATCGTTAATATTTATTGATATTGATACCTTTATCGATACTCCTTATCAATCCGAGTCTTTATCGATACCACTATCTATACTTTTCTATTATTTGGTGGAAAGACGACTCGACAATATGTTTTTAACAGAACCGGTATTGCTTTTATTGCTTAACAAGTGAGCATAACAAAAACGTTTATAGCCTTCATGTTTTTAGTGATTAGGAAAATATTTAGGAAATAAATAATTGTATTTTAAATTAAATGTAATTTTTAATAAATATTGGCATCAGTAGTTTAATTATATATTCTAAAATTATTAGAGAACTATACAACTGTATTACTCATGTTTCGTGCCAAAACTCAATTTCCCTTTTCTTTACGTTACACTTGAACGCATCATGATAACCTAATAGTCGTTTTACTGAGCCAACATGAACACATCATCACGCAGCACGTCTGAAACTTTATTTACTTTTCAAGCTAACTAGCTTGTATGCTGCCGATTACAACACGGATTTCACAATTGGATTACTATTATATATTAGTATATATAATATACTACTATATACTGTATATACTATAGATTGATTAGATTTAAGTGCCGTGACGCGACTCGAGGGACACATAATTACGTTACAGGACCTACGGGAGAAAAAAAAAACGACGAGACTCGATAGTGGTATCGATAAGCCCAAACGTTATTGATTTTCGGGTTTTGAAAAAAGTGGAACCGGGTCCTTGATAGAACCGGGTTTCGATCCCAATCCCTATGGAGGAGTGGAGGACTTAGAGTAGCGGTTTGTCCTGCTTAGGGGCACCTTGTAACACCAGCATGAGGGCATTACAGTGAATTCACTGGAACAACACGGTCCGATTGGCTGATCATTACTACCTCTCCTCTCTGGAGGGGCGTCCATCTGTCAATTGAGGAGGTATTCCCATAGACCAGTCACTCTTCAGGGAGACACAGCTGGGTCCAGGGGAGTCTGCTCTCTCCTGCTGGACTCTTCTAGAAAAACAAGAACCAGGATTTATGGATGTTTGTAATTCTGTTAAAGTTATTTGTAGCATGATTGTTTTGACCACAGATAACAGCGCTGTGCGTAACATTATCTGCAGCTGTTTGGGTAGTCGGCTCATCTATTGGTAAGTTAGCAAGTTAAGCAATTTCATTCAAATGAAATGACATAATGTGACTAAACGTGACTAAAGGTAACGTAGATAAAACATGAATGCATTAACTCAGTCGTGAACATGACTGCCAGTGGTGAATAAGACCACTGGAAACATTTGACCACTCCTGGTGTTGTCTGTGGAGAACACACACACACACACACACACACACACACACACACACACACACACACACACACACACACACACACACACACACACACACACACACACACACACACACACACGTGCACACACAGACTATTGAACATCAGTATCAGTAGGATCTGATAAAAAACAACTGATATCTTTTCATTATGTTTGAAACTCAGATTCAGATTCCGACAACTTTATTGATCCCAAGATTAATCTGCAGCTTACCAAGTCCAAACACACGACTTAAAAGACTTAAAAGACTCACAGACAAGTCCAGATGGTTATATGTCAGAGGCTACAGATCAACGTACATAGGTCAGTAAAGGAGACAAAGAGACTAACACCTGTTATGGTTCATATCAATCACCAAGTTTAAAGGGCTGTAACAGTTATTTAAAATGACTTCTGTCTGTTTAACAGCCTGATAGTGGAGGAGTGGAGGACTTAGAGTAGCGGTTTGTCCTGCTTAGGGGCACCTTGTAACACCAGCATGAGGGCATTACAGTGAATTCACTGGAACAACACGGTCCGATTGGCTGATCATTACTACCTCTTCTCTCTGGAGGGGCGTCCATCTTTAAATTCAATAGGTATTTCCATAGACCGGTCACTCTTCAGGGAGACACAGCTGGGTCCAGGGGAGTCTGCTCTCTGCTGCTGGACTCTTCTAGAAAAACAAGAACCAGGATTTATGGATGTTTGTAATTCTCTTAAAGTTATTTGTAGCATGATTGTTTTGACCACAGATAACAGCGCTGTGCGTAACATTATCTACAGATGTTTGGGTAGTCGGCTCATATATTGGTAAGTTAGCAAGTTAACGTTATGCAACTACCGGTAATTTCATTTAAATGAAATATCATAATGTGACTAAACGTGACTAAAGGTAACGTAGATAAAACATGAATGCATTAACTCAGTCGTGAACATGACTGCCAGTGGTGAATAAGACCACTGGCAACATTTGACCACTCCTGGTGTTGTCTGTGGAGAACACACACACACACACACACACACACACACACACACACACACACACACACACACACACACACACACACACACACACACACACACACACACACACACACACGCGCGCACGCACACGCACACGCACGCACACAATCACACAAATACACACCCTTGCCCGCATGTGCACACAAACACTTGCACACAATGAGATAAGGATGATGATCATATTTTTCCAGATTATTGAACATCAGTATAAGTAGGATCTGATAATAACCAACTGATATTTTTTCATTATCTGTCTTCTGTCTGTTTAACAGCCTGATAGTGGAGGAGTGGAGGACTTAGTGAAGCGGTTTGTCCTGCTTAGGGCACCTTGTAACACCAGCATGAGGGCATTACAGTGAATTCACTGGAACAACACGGTCCGATTGGCTGATCATTACTACCTCTTCTTTCTGGAGGGGCGTCCATCTGTCAGATCAGGAGGATAAGTCATAGACTGTTCACTCTTCAGGGAGACACAGCTGGGTTCAGGGGAGTCTGCTCTCTGCTGCTGGACGCTTCTAGAAAAACAAGAACCAGGATTTATGGATGTTTGTAATTCTCTTCAAGTTATTTGTAGCATGATTGTTTTGACCACAGATAACAGCTCTGGGTGTAACATTATCTACAGCTGTTTGGGTAGTTGTATCATCTATTGGTAAGTTAGCAAGTTAACGTTATGCAACTAGCGGTAATTTCATTTAAATAAAATGACATAATGTGACTAAACGTGACTAAAGGTAACGTAGATAAAACTTGAATGCATTAACTCAGTCGTGAACATGACTGCCAGTGGTGAATAAGACCACTGGAAACATTTGACCACTCCTGGTGTTGTCTGTGGAGAACACACACACACACACACACACACACACACACACACACACACACACACACACACACACACACACACACACACACACACACACACACACACACACACACACACACACACACAATATCACACATACACACTTGCCCGCATGTGCACACACACAGGCTATTGAACATCAGTATCAGTAGGATCTGATAATAACCAACTGATATCTTTTCATTATCTGTTTGAAATCAAAATTCTGATTCAGACAACTTTATTGATCCCAAGAAGGCAATTAATCTGCAGCCTTCCAAGTCCTAACACACGACTTAAAATACTTAAAAGACTCACAGACAAGTCCATACGGTTATATGTCAGAGGCAGATCAACGTACATAGGTCAGTAAAGGAGACAAAGAGACTAACACCTGTTATGGTTCATATCAATAACCAAGTTTAATGGGCTGTAACAGTTATTTAAAATGACTTCTGTCTGTTTAACAGCCTGATAGTGGAAGGAGTGGAGGACTTAGAGTAGCGGTTTGTCCTGCTTAGGGGCACCTTGTAACACCAGCATGAGGGCATTACAGTGAATTCACTGGAACAACACGGTCCGATTGGCTGATCATTACTACCTCTTCTCTCTGGAGGGGCGTCCATCTTTAAATTCAATAGGTATTTCCATAGACCGGTCACTCTTCAGGGAGACACAGCTGGGTCCAGGGGAGTCTGCTCTCTGCTGCTGGACTCTTCTAGAAAAACAAGAACCAGGATTTATGGATGTTTGTAATTCTCTTAAAGTTATTTGTAGCATGATTGTTTTGACCACAGATAACAGCGCTGTGCGTAACATTATCTACAGATGTTTGGGTAGTCGGCTCATATATTGGTAAGTTAGCAAGTTAACGTTATGCAACTACCGGTAATTTCATTTAAATGAAATATCATAATGTGACTAAACGTGACTAAAGGTAACGTAGATAAAACATGAATGCATTAACTCAGTCGTGAACATGACTGCCAGTGGTGAATAAGACCACTGGCAACATTTGACCACTCCTGGTGTTGTCTGTGGAGAACACACACACACACACACACACACACACACACACACACGCACACGCGCGCACGCACGCACACAATCACACAAATACACACCCTTGCCCGCATGTGCACACAAACACTTGCACACAATGAGATAAGGATGATGATCATATTTTTCCAGATTATTGAACATCAGTATAAGTAGGATCTGATAATAACCAACTGATATTTTTTCATTATCTGTCTTCTGTCTGTTTAACAGCCTGATAGTGGAGGAGTGGAGGACTTAGTGAAGCGGTTTGTCCTGCTTAGGGCACCTTGTAACACCAGCATGAGGGCATTACAGTGAATTCACTGGAACAACACGGTCCGATTGGCTGATCATTACTACCTCTTCTTTCTGGAGGGGCGTCCATCTGTCAGATCAGGAGGATAAGTCATAGACTGGTCACTCTTCAGGGAGACACAGCTGGGTTCAGGGGAGTCTGCTCTCTGCTGCTGGACGCTTCTAGAAAAACAAGAACCAGGATTTATGGATGTTTGTAATTCTCTTCAAGTTATTTGTAGCATGATTGTTTTGACCACAGATAACAGCTCTGGGTGTAACATTATCTACAGCTGTTTGGGTAGTTGTATCATCTATTGGTAAGTTAGCAAGTTAACGTTATGCAACTAGCGGTAATTTCATTTAAATAAAATGACATAATGTGACTAAACGTGACTAAAGGTAACGTAGATAAAACTTGAATGCATTAACTCAGTCGTGAACATGACTGCCAGTGGTGAATAAGACCACTGGCAACATTTGACCACTCCTGGTGTTGTCTGTGGAGAACACACACACACACACACACACACACACACACACACACACACACACACACACACACACACACACACACACACACACACACACACACACACACACACACACACAATATCACACATACACACTTGCCCACATGTGCACACACACAGGCTATTGAACATCAGTATCAGTAGGATCTGATAATAACCAACTGATATCTTTTCATTATCTGTTTGAAATCAAAATTCTGATTCAGACAACTTTATTGATCCCAAGAAGGCAATTAATCTGCAGCCTTCCAAGTCCTAACACACGACTTAAAATACTTAAAAGACTCACAGACAAGTCCAGACGGTTATATGTCAGAGGCAGATCAACGTACATAGGTCAGTAAAGGAGACAAAGAGACTAACACCTGTTATGGTTCATATCAATAACCAAGTTTAAAGGGCTGTAACAGTTATTTAAAATGACTTCTGTCTGTTTAACAGCCTGATAGTGGAGGAGTGGAGGACTTAGAGTAGCGGTTTGTCCTGCTTAGGGGCACCTTGTAACACCAGCATGAGGGCATTACAGTGAATTCACTGGAACAACACGGTCCGATTGGCTGATCATTACTACCTCTTCTCTCTGGAGGGGCGTCCATCTTTAAATTCAATAGGTATTTCCATAGACCGGTCACTCTTCAGGGAGACACAGCTGGGTTCAGGGGAGTCTGCTCTCTGCTGCTGGACTCTTCTAGAAAAACAAGAACCAGGATTTATGGACGTTGTGTGCTTCTGCACACAAATGTAAACACAAGGTGTTAAAAAAACATTCTAGTCTAGTTGCCTTATCAAAAAATGTACATAAGGCATACATCATAAATACTAGGACCGACAAAATAACAGAAAAAACAGCTATCAAATCATAAAATGACCATGATATGTCATCAGAGGTTAGGAAACCTGCCAGGTGAAAATACTGGCTTCTCTGACAACAACGTTACAGCCGTATGTTCTCCTCTGAAATATCCATTCCCAGTGCCAGAACCTCTCTAAAAGGCTGCCCCCTGCTGGCCAAGGTCAGGCTGGGGATTTTTTTATTGGAAATCAAGTTACAACAAAAAATATTTTTGTTGTAGTGTGTATCCAACCTTTTTCCAGCGTTAACACAAAACAACGGACTGAACAAATGCAGGGACCCACACGTGTCAAGCACAATATGCTCCAATCACAACTCATGGCAATTAGGAATGGGTCAGAATATTTGATTATTCGATTATTCGTTCCCGAGGGTCAAAGTCGATTTTCAACATTTGGACCGTTAACATTTTTTCCCATTCAAATAAACAAGACTTAACGGACGGAACTAATGTTGGTTCTGTAGCACTATTAGTTTTTTATTATTATTATTATTATTATTATTAATCATGTACAGACAATACAATATACACAATACACAAGCATAAATATTAATATATATGCATACAACACAAACACACTGTTCACTGTTAAAGTTTGTTTTTTTGCGTTTAAGATATTAAGTGATTCCTTGCCGATAATCCATGGCTGCCTTTGTGAATGTCGGCACACATCGAATAATCGATTATTCGTTCATAACCACCCGCTGATTATTCTACCATGAAAATTTTTAAGTACCATGAAAAGTTATTCACATCCCTAATGGCAATTAAAACGATGATTAAGAGACGCTTGATGATTTAAAGATCTGCAGTCTCTCTCTTCCATATTGTCTGCAGTGCCTCCTAGTGGCGTTACGACATAAGCCAACGTCACAGATCCAAACGTCTGTGTAACCTGCGCTGCGGACGGTGGCTGTGGAGATTTTTTGATTAGATAATCACTGATAGAAACTCATCATTTGTTGAAAACAGGTAAAAAATAAAACAAATTTCATTATTTGATCACATTTGGATTCTAAAAGGCAAAGTAATATTAACGAGGGCCATGCCCGTAGCCACCTATGAGGTCAACGAGGTCCTGACCTCATTTTTTTGAGCTAAAAATTTGAAAAAATACAACTACTACAAAAATCAGCAATTGAGGACAACGGAACTGAGCCCTCGAAAACGAAACCAACAACAACAACAAAAAAGTTGGTCAATGTATCACTGGGACAAATAAATGGATCAATAATAAAATAAAATAAAAATAAATGGACAATTCCAATATTAAACAACACCGTCTTCTTTTTGAGGGCTTTTTATTACCGCTGTTGAGTGTGATGGTTATAGAGAGCGATGTTGCATATGACATGCACCACACACTGTGGCCTTACACAATAAGGCTCACTGCAGCTTTCTCCTGGAAGCTGCAGTGAACCGCTGCCCAGACAGAGCTCCACACGGGCTCTCCACACACACCCTGCGACTGGTGTGTCTGAGAAACAACGCCACCGGCATTCAGAGAAGAGTGGAACGTTGGAGACCGGCAAAAACGTCTGATTTCACTCCGTTTCAGTTACAGTGACAAAAACGGGAAAGAGTACTACAAAATGGGACATATTACCACGCAAAAAATATAAATGGTTTATTTCAGTTACAGTGACAAAACGGGAAAGAGTACTACAAAATGGGACATATTACCACGCAAAAAATATAAATGGTTTATTTCAGTTACAGTGACAAAACGGGAAAGAGTACTACAAAATGGGACATATTACCACGCAAAAAATATAAATGGTTTATTTCAGTTACAGTGACAAAACGGGAAAGAGTACTACAAAATGGGACATATTACCACGCAAAAAATATAAATGGTTTATTTCAGTTACAGTGACAAAACGGGAAAGAGTACTACAAAATGGGACATATTACCACGCAAAAAATATAAATGGTTTTGGGATCATTTGCTGTTTAAGGTGTTACATATCTGTAAAAAATCAACTAGCAATTTATAGTTTCACAATTGCTATTTGTTTTGTTGCTTATTTTCTCACATTTGAAAAATGTTACTTTTTTTTAAAGTCAAACGTGTTCCCTCCACACGCACTCTTATCATGGGGCTTAAATGTTAAAAAGGAGAATCGACACATGAACTGGAGGAGAGCATTCGGTTCTAGAGGTCTTCCTCTCACCTCTCAGCTGTTGTCCGGCGGCCATGATCCTCAGACTGAGTGGTTCTGGAGGCAGCAGGTGCCCCCTCTTCTTCTCTCTCCTCGTTCATAGTAGACTGGAGACCTGAACACAAGCCCAACAGCACTGAGAGTAGAGCAACATTTCCGTGTCCAAGCAGTTATCAACTACAGCCAGAAAAGTCCCGCCATTAAAAAGGAAAGAGAAAGTGGTTCAATACTCAAATGACTTGCAGGGTATTGATGATTGACATGATGCTAATCATGTCATTTTCATTTCATTCACTCACAGTTTGACTATGAAGCCAAAAACCCCTTGGAGTCATTTAGTAATCTTTGCTTCACAGTTTGCACATTTGTAGGCGTGCTGACACCTCAACTTACCAGTACTTATTGTGGTCAAACGACATACAGCTACATTTTGATAATTAAAAAAAGCCCAGCTAGATTTACATTGATCAATTATGCACTCATCACATGACTTTTAAGATGGACACAAATTCAAAACCAATACAGTTTTATAACTGTTTCTGATTGAAGCCTGCACACACACAAAGCTTATTAAATAGATGAGAAACATATGAAAGTCAGAATGAAATAGGATAGCGGGGGTATTCAACTCAATGGAAAGTTTTATTTTCCTTTTGAGTGGGTATGTTTGTATCCTCGTCTCTGTCACTCGTCTGTATCTCTCCGTCCCACTCGCTGTACCTCTCTATATCTCTATATCTTTTGCTATCTTTCTGTTTCCTTCTGCCTTCTTTTCATGCGTCACTTGCCTCTCGCTTATCCGTCTTCACTGAGCTGCAACGTTTACCGCCTGGAGTGGCGACTGTGTTTGTCCCGTAACCCTAACCCTAATCATAGCCCTATCAGAGAGATGCGTTTGACTAACGTTAGTTTAATATACGTTACAATTTAAATTAGCTACGCTTTACGTACTTTTTGGATCCGGATTCCGCCTACGGAAAACACATTCGCCCACCGTAAAGTCTGCAGAAGTTGCGCCGGTTCAAATAGAAGCGCCCCGTCAGGTTTTATATCATAACCGCGGTCCGCCTTCATGGGGACAATAGCGACCTCTGGTTGAAGTGGATGTTATATAACCAACTAACTGCGCCAGTCGCGCCCCCCCGGTGAACAAGCGCAAACAAGCGCGCGGGGGCGCGCGTCACACACACACACACACACACGCACACGCACACGCACGCACGCACGCACGCACGCACACACAAACACACACACACACACACACACACACACACACACACACACACACACACACACACACACACACACACACACACACACACACACGCGCTACATATTACCTTAGGCCTTTACGCAACCAGATAGGAACGAGTGTCTATGTTTTATCTTTAATACTTTTCTTGAAATCTTCAAAATAGTTAAAAGAAAGTCAACAATTATAGTTTTACGCGATCCACAAGGGAACACGTATGAGGAGAGGAAGTCCGTCGATCCTATTCCCTATTTGTTTAGTGGTTTACGAACGATATATCACATTAATATTTGAGTACTTTGAATAATTCTGAGCCTCTAAGTGCCAAGATATAGATAGTATATGAAGAATAATAGACAGCAAAGTTTATACATTTAGACTCTCGAATATAGCAGACCTACCATAATGTCGTGCTTAAAATTTATGCGCCCTCCTCGACTTGAAAGTGAAAGTAAAATTGTTAGAGGCGGAGCCCAACCAGTCTGGGTTTTAAGGCCAATACAACATTTACAGATTGAAGCTAAACATTTATTTCAAGACAGTATTATGCTAATGCAATAATGGTGTAAATGATGGCATGTTATGCCGTCATTTATAACATAGTCCTACATCGCTACATAACCTAACTCTACCTGAATTACCGTAATATCAAGAGCTCAGAGACCATGAAGGGAGAGACGCGGGGAATGCGTCACACACACTCACTCACTCACTCACTCACTCACACTCAGCTTTGAAATCGCGTTAGATATTACACCATTAGCTGGGGAGGTCTAGTGTCCATATCTGGTGGAATATTTAACGCCATTTCAAAGCTGTCCACTAGGAGACGTATATAAATTCTCTAAACAATCAAATAACCAAATAGAAAAAATACTTGATATGTGTGAAGTTTAAGCTGAAATATCTTGAAATCTTGAAATATTATTTTTCAATTAATTTGTGGTATAGTATAGTTTCCATATGTTGTGTAATATTTAACGCGTATAACAAAGATGTCCACTAGGTGCAATGAAATTATTCACACACACACACACACACACACACACACACACACACACACACACACACACACACACACACACACACACACACACACACACACACACACACACACACACACACACACACACACACACACACACACACACACACACACACACACACACACACACACACACACTCGTCTCTGCCGCACACTGGCTTCCGAGATACTTTTCCGCCATCGTAGGCCTATCACACAGCACAGCAGTTTATATTCCACCACAAGCCGAAACGAACACTCAGGGAAACATCAGCCAAACAGAGAACAGACACCCAGAGGCAGCTAGTGGTGGGAGACTTCAACCGAGGGTCGCTGAGGCGGGTTTGGCCAAAAAGTCTGTCATCGCATTACAGTAAAAAGGAGACACGGAGCATGCTTAGTTGGATCACGCCTACAAGCAGTTCCGTGGCGCATTAAAACCCCCTCCTCCGCCTCTTCCGTCCTCCCTGTACCCGCCTACAAGCACAAGCTGGAGACAGAACAGCAGAGAGCAGTGGCGGAACCGCCGGGCTGCGTTCCAATACCAATAGACCTACTACTACTACTATTTAGAATGCCAGAAAAATATTTAGAATGTCCCAAATACATACAGTATGGAATTTGCAATATATGTAAAAAAAACACAAAAAAACAGGATGTTGTACTACATCCGGTCGATAGATTGGCCCGCTTGTGTGTTTAAGTGGCCGTAGCCACGATTTGAGAGCACAAGAGAGCAGAAGATTAAGAAAGTCAACGACCCAAACGAAACGTCCTCTCTCTCTCTGCCTTCCCTCCCTCTCTGCTCCTCTGCCTGTTCCTCCACCATGTAATGCTGCATCACGCACCTTCCTCGACCCTATCAGGGAATAAAGGCCCTGGTTTAACCAGACCAGCTTGAATACATTTATATATCTGTCTCATATTGTGTATCAGTTTCCTCTTTTCTTTCCGTTCTATGATAAAAATGAAAAAGTTAAACTGTTAGATCATTCAAGTTGTATCATTCATATTACATCCATCAACTTTAATACAAATACTGCCCTAAGACAACCTAATAACTTTTTTTGATTTAATCTAATTATATATAGATATAGAGATAGGTAGATAGGCAAGGCAACTTAATTTACAGAGCACTGAGGCAGACTCAAAGTGCTTCACGGAATAATAAAAGAAAACAATGGCAAACGGTAAAATAAAATAGCAAACCTAAGAAATGCATTGTAGAAAGTGCAATGTATTTAGGATTTAGCAGAAAGCTAAAGCAAACATAAAAGTCTTCAGTCTTGTTTTAAAAGTGGTCAGAGTTCATTCCAGCTATTTGTTAAATCCTTCTTCCCCATGTTTCGTGTTGACCCTAGTGGCCTAGAAGGCTTACGTAGTGGAAGCATATCAGTGATATACTTTGTCCCTAAACCATGTTGGGATTTCTAGGTAAGCAGCATGATTATAAAATCAATTCTCTTTGTCACTCCTGTATTGAGACCAAAGAAACCGGAATCTGCAGATATCAGAGAGCTGGAGCCGAGCGCAGACAAAGACAGTGGAAGTGGGATCAATAAAAGAGGTTATTGGAGGTCAAACCCTGGCAGGTGATGAAACTCCTGCGGCTGAACTGATGCTTCTCGCTCATTCAAAGAGCAGCCCGACAATATTCTCATCAACGTTTAGGACACTTCAACTGCAACCACCAGGCTACCCTGGACACCCTGCAGTATAGGCAGGGTATTCCATATCACTGAATGTATCCAGAGGAAGTAAAGTCAAACATGGCGTTGAAACGGGGTGACCTTCCTGTCCACGTTAAGAGACATCCACGTGTCACGATTAAACTCACGAAAATAATAAGAAAAAACAACTTGAGTTCACGATTCAAGGAGTGGTGCGTAGTATTCTACCTGCGGTTATAACATAATATTTCAGATAAAACCAACACATCCGCAGAATTCACATTAGCTGGCGGCGATTTCCAGGATATTGGAAATCCACTATGTCTTTAACCTTCACTGACCACAGGAGCACCACCCCACATTGCAAAAATCTGAAAAATCGGATAGTTGTTTTGACATAACTAACTTAATACTTAAAACTCCATAACTAGCGGATGCACTACCCCCCCCCCACCCCCCCCCTTCCCCTCCTCCAAGTCTGAGAAACGCTCCCATTGAAAATGCATGGGTTTACAATTTCGTTCTGTGTAAGAAAAAGTTGGACAAACGTGCTCTGGGACACGATTCAACAGATACATTTTCGGGAGCATGACCACAAAATCGTGTGACGCCGGGTTGCCAGCATGTTGCAGCTGGGGTCGTATTTTGATGCATTTGTGTCCAGAAGGTGTGTTGTTGCTCCTCAGTCAACGACAACATCTATGGGTCTGCTGAACCTCTTTCATCGACGGTTTCAGGTCATCTGGCGTTTGCGTGACATAGGCATAATCATCTTCTGAGCAGGAGCTAGCCATCGCCACTTGACATACTGCAGCAGCTTGATATTCCTCCAGTTCAATATTTCTCACTCTATGCTTTTCATTTTCTCTCATCTTGTATTGTGGGCTTTGCCTGTGTGTGTCGGCTATATTGTGTTGTGTTTCATTGATGTGCAAATGCCATTGAGATTATCACATGGTTTTCATGTCTGACCCTGTGACCACCTTGACAGGGAAATGTACCTCCGCAGTTTCTGCACGATGATTTTGTCTTCTCTCTTGCATTTGTTTTGTCCATTGTAGACGTTTGTGTGTCCACTTCTTGTTCTTAAAGCTTGCTATAGCAACTCGCCTGTACTGTATGATATCTCAAGACTCGGGGCAGTGTCAAGAACACCTTTGAGAGCCACGCCTCAGCCTCTCAGTGCTTTCCTCCTAAGACGTGTTGCTGTGCTGATGTGTTGATTCCTTTTTCCACAGCAAATTCACAGTTCTTGGCTTGCTGTCTCAGCCTCGTGTGATATTCATCAACTGTCTCTCCTGGGTTTTCTCTGCCTGACAGAACATGTAGATCTCTTACTTTACTTTTATTATGACTTGGGCTAAAATAGTCTGTGAGCAGTTTTACTGCGGTACCATAGTCATCTAATTGACCCTTGTTTGTGAATGTCTCAAATGTATGTCGCTCCTGCTCACCTGCAGTACAAAGCACAAAGGTGTCTCATTAACTCAAGTAATTGATTAAAGGAGTTTAAACTGAACTGAGTCTGAATATATGTGTTAATAAATGTTATCAGTAGTGTTGGATGCTAAAAGATGTATATGTTCAATCCGGGTTAGGGTTAAGGTTAGGAGAATCCTCCATATGAATGTACTACTACTTGTTTTACTATTTATATGTTGTGTGTATACTTGGATGCTGCTACAATTTCGTTGTACACGTTGTGCACAATGACAGATGAAAGGATTCTGATTCTTCTGACTACTGAGCAGGTTGGGCAGTGCCTGCCTCGGTACTGATTTATTCCCAGGATCGTTCTCAGGGTGATGACCCCGACAGTGGCCTCGTCGATGCGTCGTCCGAGGTCGGGATTAATGCAGGAGACATTTAGGCCGAGCCAAACAGGGCGGGGCTACAAGTAAAAGTACTGATTCAAGGTAAAACCTGCACGAGTGAAAGAAAAAATAAAATTAATGCCGGGGTTGAAACAGAGTTCAGGAATGGAAGGGGTTGAGAAAAAGAGGGGTGTAAGAAAGGGCCCACAAACCAGCGTGTACAAACCAGCGTGTACAAACCAGCGTGTACAAACCAGCGTGTACAAACCAGCGTGTAGCTGCTGCTGGGGGATCTCCACCTCAGAGCAGCTCGTAGCGAGCGGGGTTCACGTAGAAGAGCATCAACTTTTGAACTAGCCTAACTCAAAAACTTGCCGTCTATTGTATAAGGTAGGCAATAAAAAACTGGCTGACTGTCGTTTAAATCAGGCAATAAAACTGAAAAGCAGTCTACTACATCTGCCCTATAAAAGACGGGGAAACAGTAAAAAAAAAAAAAAAGTAGTAGAGTAAAAAATGAAAGGGTGTTAAAAAAGGGTGAATGTGGGGAGGAGAATCAAGGAGGACCCGGAACACGGACTAGGAACAATGAAGCCAAGGGGCCACATCCCTCCAGCACAAGATGAACATCTGATTTGTTTTGGTTTCTCCCTCGTCATGTAAGACTCTGAAAAACTTCTGTAAGGTGATCTCTTTTTGATTTGAATTGTTATTGAAATAAATACTCCAAAGAACCACCCTCGCTTAAAGTCGACATGAATAAGAAATAGCCCTCACCTTCACCAAAGGGATGAATCTCAATACTGGATTGTGCACAAAATCGTAATACTAGGAAGGAGTCAGAGGGCGGTAAGGACCCTAACCCCGACCGTTAGAGAACAATGGTACCTAAGGTTCAATGAGATATTGGACAGAGCTCACTTTGGTCTAACCTCTCGCTCGGGAGATTGTTAACCAGTGACTGAAATCCATCGTAGGAGGGAACACGAGTTATAGTCCCATCATAGACAACTCTTGGATCACACAACACTAACCAACAATGAATAAAGTACTCTAACCAAGCTGGGGGGTGAAGGGTAGAGCCATCGCTGCTGGGATAAACGAGTACTGCATAACAGAGAAACATTCATTTAACAATTTCATAATGTAAGCAATTCCCATTCTAGATAAGGTTATAAGGGTTCTAGCAACAGTTAACACCTCATGTGCACTGCGCACTCACACACAATATTATATCTGTATTCCCGAGGCAAACAGTCTCCATAGGTTTGTATCTGAATCACAGGGACAACACTTCCATGTGGTTTGTTTTTCTTCCAGACAGAACAATCCAGAGTAATCCATTAATTAGGAGGAAGTGAGGTCAGGTGAGAGTGGGCGGGCCAAAAGGAAGTAGGAGGAGGTTTTCTGAATAGTCTCTATAC
This sequence comes from Micromesistius poutassou, assembly GCF_964030765.1. Lineage (NCBI taxonomy): Eukaryota > Metazoa > Chordata > Actinopteri > Gadiformes > Gadidae > Micromesistius > Micromesistius poutassou. The sequence continues at coordinate 895,183 of NC_140288.1, read as the reverse complement.
ACTCTTTAGAGACAGACACAGCTTTCAGCTATTCTTGAGCTTCTTAATGGTCTTTTCTGATATGACACACAACTATTTACAATGTTATATTATCACTCTTTATTTTGTATTGTATTTATTTTATTGTATTTAATACTTTAGTACCTGCACTACCTTGAACACTTGAATTCCCTTGCCAGTAATGACATTGATTGATGTTTGTTGTGCATTTGACTTAACAAAGAACTTGAACTTGCAGTCTGTCATAGGGTGCAGTAACCTCGTTGACCACACGGGGGCGCCATACCACAGCAAAACATCCCAGTTTCCTACAGTTGCGACCTTCACCATTGCATTGCGTGCAGCACATCTGTACTTCTTAGCATGCACTTGACAACATCTGGAGCATTTGCGTACCTTGTTTACATAATGCCCTTGTTTGGCCTCTTTCCTCTGTCCATGTTCGTTTATGCGTCTTATGTGTCTGTACGGTCCACGCTTGTATGCTACTTCACTCACTTGTGCACAGATTAGCTCCTTGCTCTGTATTATGCATCTGTAGTTGCTCTGACTGCCCCACTAGCTTTACTGTTTTGTTAAGAGTCAAGTCAGGCATTAGCTGTAGCTTCTGTGATAGCTCTTCATCATACACATATTATCAACCTGTCACTGCAGCTGCTTTCACTCAGAGTATCAGTATGTACAGGTGTCAGCGAGCTCATGCAGGCTTCCAATGCACTGCACTGCCATTCCCCCTGGTTTCTGAGTGCTCTTATGGAAACAGGCTTCCTCGTGAATCGTATTCAGGCTTCCTCGTGAATCGTATTCAGGCTTTCTCGTGAATCGTATTCAGGCTTTGGCACCAATTTATTATCCAGTTTCCCCAGCCGATAATTTCGATCTTTTTCATCCTCTTCCGAAAATGTGATCCATTCCCAGATTCCTTCCTGCGCGCGGAGGGGAGTGTACGCCTATACCTCTCCCTGTTCCTTGCTGGGGTTCATTGCTGGCCTGTAACGGTGAAGCCGCTGGCTCCACGCTGACCATTGTTTTGGCCGAGAGAAACCTCGGTTCTCAGCAGGTCTCCTTTGAGATCTCTTGACACTACGCAGTGTTATGTGGAAACACTATCAATTATCATTAAACTAGAGACTGATAGGTTATACTACTTCTTAACAGATTAAACCAGTCATACCAGGTTAAACTACTCAAAGCTCCAACCAGTTCACACAGGTTAAACCACTTCATAACAGGTTAAACAACTGTGTAGGATATACCACTTCTTACCAGTTTAAGCCACTTCATAGCTCAAACCCCTTCATAGCAGGTTAAACCCCTTCATAGCAGGTTAAACCCCTTCATAGCAGGTTAAACCCCATCATAGCAGGTTAAACCCCTTCATAGCAGGTTAAACCCCTTCATAGCAGGTTAAACCCCTTCATAGCAGGTTAAACCCCTTCATAGCAGGTTAAACCACTTCATAGCAGGTTAAACCACTTCATAGCAGGTTAAACCCCTTCATAGCAGGTTAAACCCCTTCATAGCAGGTTAAACCCCTTCATAGCAGGTTAAACCCCATCATAGCAGGTTAAACCCCTTCATAGCAGGTTAAACCCCTTCATAGCAGGTTAAACCCCATCATGGCAGGTTAAACCCCTTCATAGCAGGTTAAACCCCTTCATAGCAGGTTAAACCCCTTCATAGCAGGTTAAACCACTTCATAGCAGGTTAAACCACTTCATAGCAGGTTAAACCCCTTCATAGCAGGTTAAACCACTTCATAGCAGGTTAAACCCCTTCATAGCAGGTTAAACCCCTTCATAGGTTCCACCACTCCCAGTTAGGAGGCAGGAGAATAAACTGCCTAATAAATTAAGTTCTGGCTGTGCAGTGGTGGGCCGCGATGGAGCGTGACTTGGCTTGCTGGTTGGCATGAATGGGACATTTCAGGGGTGTCATTAGCAATATTCTGGTAAAAAAAGAGAGATGTACAGGCTTGCCAGTATTTTATTTTGGAATATATATGAGCTATATGATTGACATCACTATTGATGAGCATTGACTACAGATATGACCAGGTTATTTTGAAGGGCCAGTGTGTAGAAGTTTGTAGTAACTAGCGGCAAGGTCGAAGACTGAAACCATCGGGGTACCCCCCCACTCACCCCTCTATTTCCAGCGGGGCCTCACTGGCCTGTATTGTAGAAGTTGGCAGTGGGTATTCACCGGTTAGGAAAAACAACATTAATCATACAAAGGTCCGTTTTTGACAGCTTTAGCCTGCAGATAAATCAATTTAACAGTTTAAATTACAATCAGGTATCTATTTCATAGTCACCACGGTGGCTGTACATGTCGTAGGACATGACAGAGGTAATGACCTATTTATTTATTTCTCAACACAGTCCTCTTATTGCATCCATAGTGGTAAACTACATTCATTGACCTATAATTATCACTATCTGTTATATGTATTGATCTATCATCTCGATAGCAGTTTGGCGCTACAAGTTATTTTGAACTTGCACTGCGGTCCGAGAATATGTTGCTTTTGATAACATGACGTGTCCAGTTGTATCGCAGCAGTTTAGCTTCGGAAATCAACTTTCTCTGAAAGAGTGATAGCCTCTTTTAATGATCAAACAGAGACACAACCTCAAAAACAATCGTCTCTAAACCATGGATTAATTAAAGAATGCACACGCACTTATCATTATCCCCCTCATCCACAATCTGCCATTTGCTGCACTATTTTACACTTCCTGCACACATTCACAAAAAAAATGAATCTCTGTTATAATTGAGTCAATTGAATAAACAGGCCTTTTCACTAAAAAGCCTTCACTAGCTATTTGAGGCGCGTCTGAGAGAAGATGTGTGGTGCATTTCATACACAACAAACAATATGAAGCCCACACACAATGACAGTACGAGGACAGTATCACAATTGAGTCATCATTTTTATCTTCTCTTGAGAGCTGTTTATTCGTGAAATTGCATCTGTAGAAATAAAGTGCGATAAAGACAGCGCAACATGGCGGCCTCCACTGAAGAGTGGACCAGTTCCCCACAAAGGAAGAGTTTAGTCTAATAAGTAAGTAATTTAATTTATATAGCGCTTTTCTAGACACTCAAAGCGCTTTACAGTGAAGGGGGGACCTCACTAACCTACCATTCAGCTAGTAGCCACTCACTGACGCCTACTGCACCTTTAAGCTGTGAGCTAGTTGAAATGTTAAACATTGAAACTATAAACCACTTCACAGGTTGAACCGCTTTTATGGTTAAACCACTTGACAGGAGGCTAATCCCCTTCATACCGGGTTTAACCACTTCCTATCAGGTGAAACCAGTTGAACGTGTTCACACCCAGATGTCTTCTATTTGGGCTAATGTCGTCAGGGGAAGAGATTTTACTGGCCTTGTTGACGCCAGATTAAATCACCCTTAAAACATCCGTTTTTTTCTGCACCCTGGAAGTTCTTTCTTTGTGTTACATAAAATACACTTAAAATGAAGATATATGTTGATGCATCACATGTTGTGATTCTCCCCGTAAGAACGGAGGGAACCTCTTATTGTTTGTTGTAACATGTGTTGGTAGAGGATGTTGAGAAAACTCTGTTAGAACGCTGATACTAGCAGATGTATATACAGTATATAGATACATGTATATATCAATATATAAATATTAATAAATATCTACATCTATCATTTCTGAGAGTATCATTTGGTCTGTTCACCTCTCTCCTCTGCTCTTCCTCTTGTCTCCCCCTCTTCTCTGTCTCACTCCTCCCCCTCCCCTTCTTCTCTTCCTCCCTCTCCCCTCCACTCTCCTTCCCTTTCTGCTCCTCCTACCTCTCCTCTCCTCTATCCTCGTCCTCTTCCCTACTTCTCCCACAACTCCTCCTTCGCCCTCCTCTCATTCTCATCCTTTCCCCTCCTCCCCTCTCTCCTTCGCTTCCTCTCCTCGCCTCCTCTCCCTCTCCTCGCCTCCTCTCCTCCTCTCTCTCCCCTCCCTCTCCTCCTTTCCCTCTCCTCGCCTCCTCTCCTCCTCTCTCTCCCCTCCCTCTCCTCCCCTCTCCTCCCTCTCTCTCTCCTCCTCCCCTCCCCCTCTCCTCCTCTCTCTCTCCTCCCCTCTCCTCCTCTCCTCCCTCTCCTCCTCCCCTCTCCTCCTCTCCTCCCCTCCCCCTCCTCCTCTCCTCCCCTCTCCTCCTCTCTCTCCTCCCCTCCCTCACCTCCTCCCCTCTCCTCCCCTCCTCTCCTCCCCCTCCCTCTCCTCCTCCCCTCCCTCTCCTCCCCTCCCTCACCTCCTCCCCTCCCTCTCCTCCTCTCCTCCCCTCCCTCTCCTCCTCCCCTCCCCCTCCTTCCCCTCCCCCTCTCTCCTCCTCTCCCTCCCCTCCCTCTCCTCCCCTCTCCTCCTCCCCTCCCTCCCCTCCTCTCCTCCTCCCCTCCCTGCCCTCCTCTCTGACTACAGAGGAGTGTGTTAGTATTCCAGCTCGGTTGCGTTCCCTCCATGTCCATCGAGGAGAGGAGAGTGTCTCAGCCTTATTGTGCTCAAGGGTTTTTCTATAAGTCCTTCGACAAGGTAACAATTCTCCTCCCCTTTGATTGGTCTGGTAAAATATAATCAGTTGTAACCGCACAATAAACACTTCAAAGAAATCAAGGACTGCATTTCTACCAACCGTAATTAAAGATATTTTTATAATGTGCTGATTCCATGTTTAAGCTGTGTGGAGTGGAGGCAATTTATTGTAGAAGCGTTTTCTGTTACCGTTGTTGAAATGTTCTTTACTTATGAAAGTCTAAAGTCACCTACCCCAGCTTTAACTTATAGGGTTGATGCTATGACTCCATGTTAGGTAATGGGTTGATGCTATGACTCCATGTTAGGTAATGAGTTGATGCTATGACTCTGGGTAATGGGTTGATGCTGTGACTCCATGTTAGGTAATGAGTTGATGCTATGACTCTGGGTAATGGGTTGATGCTATGACTCCATGTTAGGTAATGGGTTGATGCTGTGACTCCATGTTAGGTAATGAGTTGATGCTATGACTCCATGTTAGGTAATGAGTTGATGCTATGACTCTGGGTAATGAGTTGATGCTATGACTCCATGTTAGGTAATGAGTTGATGCTATGACTCTGGGTAATGGGTTGATGCCATGACTTCATATTAAGTTATGGGGTTGATGCATTGAGTTGATCTATTGCTGATTGCTTATTGGGATGTTTGACTCTCTGTGAGTTTGACTCTATTTGATCCAAATAAACTGGCCAGAATACATACATGGCCTGGTCCGGAACCAGTCATCTAGTCTTTTAGACCTGGTCCCAAACCAGTCCTCTAGTCCTCTAGACCTGGTCCCAAACCAGTCCTCTAGTCCTCTAGACCTGGTCCCAAACCAGTCATCTAGTCTTTTAGACCTGGTCCGGAACCAGTCATCTAGTCCTCTAGACCTGGTCCCAAACCAGTCCTCTAGTCCTCTAGACCTGGTCCCAAACCAGTCCTCTAGTCCTCTAGACCTGGTCCCAAACCAGTCCTCTAGTCCTCTAGACCTGGTCCCAAACCAGTCCTCTAGTCCTCTAGACCTGGTCCCAAACCAGTCCTCTAGTCCTCTAGACCTGGTCCCAAACCAGTCCTCTAGTCCTCTAGACCTGGTCCCAAACCAGTCCTCTAGTCCTCTAGACCTGGTCCCAAACCAGTCCTCTAGTCCTCTAGACCTGGTCCCAAACCAGTCCCAGTGTGGACGTGGAATAAGTCCTCCAGGCGGGACTCACGACGGTCTGAGTTGTTGTTGGACTTTGGTCAGTCAGGGTCTGATTATTTAAACCAGCCATCAGGTAGCTGTATGTTTCAGCCAATCAGGTAGCTGTATGTTTCATTCTGCCAATCAGGGAGCTGTATGTTTCATTCAGCCAATCAGGTGGCTGTATGTTTCAGCCAATCAGGTAGCTGTATGTTTCATTCAGCCAATCAGGTAGCTGTATGTTTCATTCAGCCAATGAGCTGGCTGTATGTCTCAGCCAATCAGGTGGCTGTATGTCTCAGCCAATCAGGTGGCTGTATGTTTCCTCTCACCGCTGCCTGCTCTGCAGTCGTCTTAAGGAGGAGGTTGTTGATGATGTTGTTTAAGTCAACAGTGAACACACAGGAAAAAGGACTTTTACGACCTCTTCCCGCCCTGGTCCCGGGCTCCAGCCATAAAGCCCTCAGCCTCTCTCCTGGAGACTGGGAGATGAATGTGTGGAAAACATTTTCCCACTTTAGGAAAGTTTCGCCGAATAAGATTTTATTGTCTTGTAGTTTCCACATATGGTAAAGAAAAAACCCACCAGCCCCTCCCACAAACCAGCTCGTACCGGATCCCTCTCTGCTCCACACCCTGTGTGTGTCTGTGTGTGTCTGTGTGTGTCTGTGTGTGTGTATCTGTGTATCAAAATACAACAGTTTCTTTCTCACTTGTCCTCTCTTGTTTATTATCCAGGCTACAGTAGAGAGATATGACCGGAGGGCGAGGAGACTTTAAATAATAAATAATGTAATCCATATATGATAGTAAATATAATAACAGAGAAGGTCAGGTGGGTTCTGGAAGACAGAGACAAGATCTACCTGCCATGAATATGGAACGAGGACCAGGAACGTGGGTGAACTCTCATTCCACTGCGTAAATATTTCAGATCCTCTGTACTGAGTGTGTTACCGCTGGTCTGCGCTGGCTGCAGGCTGTTGTTCCTGACCACCTCCACCCCTACCCCCACCCCCACCTCCACCCCCACCCCCACCCCCACCTCCACCCCCTCCTCCACCCCCACCCCCTCCTCCACCCCCACCCCCTCCTCCACCTCCACCCCTACCCCCACCCCCACCTCCACCTCCACCCCCTCCTCCACCCCCACCCCCTCCTCCACCCCCACCCCCTCCTCCACCTCCACCCCTACCCCCACCCCCTCCTCCACCTCAACCCCCACCCCCACCTCAACCCCCACCTCCACCCCCTCCTCCACCCCCACCTCCACCTCCACCCCCACCTCCACCTCCACTCCCACCCCCACCTCCACCTCCACCCCCACCCCCTCCTCCACCTCCACCCCTACCCCCACCTCCACCCCCACCTCAACCCCTACCCCTACCCCCACCCCCACCTCAACCCCCACCCCCACCTCCACCTCCACCCCTACCCCCACCTCCACCCCCACCCCTACCCCCACCCCCACCTCCACCCCCTCCTCCACCTCCACCCCCACCCCCACCTCAACCCCCACCTCCACCCCTACCCCCACCCCCACCCCCTCCTCCACCTCCACCCCCACCTCAACCCCCACCCCCTCCTCCACCTCCACCCCCTCCTCCACCCCCACCCCCACCTCCACCCCCACCCCCACCCCCTCCTCCACCTCCACCCCCTCCTCCACCCCCACCCCTACCCCCACCTCCACCCCCACCCCTACCCCCACCTCCACCCCCACCTCCACCCCCACCCCCACCTCCACCTCCACCCCCACCCCCACCCAGGTGAAGGTGTTTCTCCGACAGGATCAATAGGATGATTATTGACGATAGGTGAAAGACAATAGATTGTAGATCATGTAATAAAGTCTTTGTCTATCATCATCTACCCCCTGCAATCTGTCCTCCATCATCATGTGAAGTGTAAACTATACATGATGATGGATTGTAGATGATTGGTTATTGATGCGGGATTAGATTATAGGCTATAGGTGATAGACGATGGAGCGCAGGGCGTTCGGCATAAGAGTTGCTTACTCTCCAGGAAAATGCATTTGTTTTATTTGATATATCCTTTTTCAACCAACCAATAAAATGCCTAGAACAGATAGTTGTTCCAGAGTGCTGCTACAAAGGGGCAGAGGCAGCGCATTACGGTGTGGACAGAATAAGAATGGAACAATATTCATTCACGACATTAATAAGAAATATGAATTTGAAAAAAAAGGGTTGAGTTATTACCAGGGTTGAACTTCCGCCACGTACACACAGAGCAGGATACTGCTATCTATTCATGTATCTATGTAGCGGTTTGTCTGTCGGTCTCTATTGAAAGGCACAATTCATTGAAAGAAATACATTAACCTTCTGCCGAGAGAGAGAGAGAGAGAGAGAGAGAGAGAGAGAGAGAGAGAGAGAGAGAGAGAGAGAGAGAGAGAGGTAGAGCGAGAGAGGGAGAGAAGGAAGGAGAGAAGGTGATATATGATTGAAAACAGTAGGGGGAGGAGATAGAAAAAGGACCCCAGAAAGAATCTTATCCTTGATATGTTAAATGTACTTTAATGTCTGGTTATATCCCAGTCCACCAGTGTTATGTCCCAGTCCACCAGTGTTATGTCCCAGTCCACCAGTGTTATGTCCCAGTCCACCACCAGGGGCTTTGCGAGGACCTGGGGCTCAGCCTGGCCCGGTATCGGGGATCATTCCCTGGAATTGTTTTTATCCTCTTTAATGCACGATTGCACCTGATATATATTTAAAGTACATTTAAATGTCTTTATCCTGGGACCTGGGTTGTTCAGTCTCTATATGCTGCCATTGGGAAATATCAGCAGAGAACACAGGATTAGTTTTCATATCTATGCCGATAGTACACAAAGACACGTCTCTTCATCAACCATGACATCAGCCCTGCTGATAAACTGGTCCGCTGCATTATCAACCTGTGGACGTCCCATTGTGTCCTGCAATTGAACAAAGATAAGACAGACAGTGTTGTGCAAGTTCACACTTCACATGAACTAGTTCAAAGTTCAGTTCATACAAAAGAAAATTAATAAATTCACGTTCATAGTTCACCAATTCAGTTTTGGACTAGTTCTTGTTCAGTTCATTAACAGTTTTTTTAGATACCGAAGAAAAACTGTTGGAGTGAGTATTCTGTGCTTATCTTTTAAAATGAATCCTCTCCGTTACCTGCTGCCTATCCCTACAATCTCAGATTGTTGTGGATATTATTTGTACACCTGTTTCATTCATCACAACTAAGGCAGTAACTCAATTTAATAAACATGTAATCTGGACCTGAGCATCAATTCAGAATGTCACAAAATCTGAACTAGTTCAAGTTCAAGTTCTTTAGATAAAAATATGCTACGTTCAGTTCAAAGTTCATAGAAAAATGAACTTGTTCAATGAACTAGTTCTTTTGAATTAGTTCATGCACAACACTGAAGACAGAGGTCTTAATTATCTGAGCACAGGTCCAGAGAGAGATGCTGTGCACAAATTTAAAATCCCTGGCACAAAACGCCAAGCCCCTCGCAAAGGATCGGGCCGTGCTTTTAGTTCCTTCTATCACCTAAGAAATATTGCTAAAGTGCAACCGTTTCTCTCCAGTATCCGGCAGATACTCAGAGACTTATGCATGCTTTTATGACTAGCAGGCTCAATTACTGTAATGCTCTCCTATCTGGTCTACAGAAGAAAGCCTATCAGTGAGCTACAGATAGTTCAGAATGCAGCGGCACATGTACTGACCCAGACCGGACGGAGAGCACACACCTCGCCTGTCCTAAAGTCCCTTCAGTGGGGGCCCTTCCGTTCTAGAGTCGATTTTAAAATCCTCCTATTGGTTAGGTCAATGGATGAGTGCCTGAATACTTTGCACTGTAAATGCACTACTTTGTCTTTGCACTACTTCTGTGTTTACTGAAGTCTCAGGTGACTTTTCTTGTGTTTCTCCTATAAATTGTAGTTTTTATATTATTGCATTGTTGAAGGGAGCCTCATTCATTGCTGTTGCTTTAATTGTTGTGAAAATGACAAATAAGCCATCTTGAAAAACAGCCACATCCTTTGTTTAAAAATGATGCATCTTAAAATGAAGGCATACTCCTAAAAAGATTTGGAGGAAAAACTGACGAAACTAACGTTTCGTCAGTTTTTCCTCCAAATCTTTTTAGGAGTATGCCGGTCCTTGGAACAGAAACGGTTGGGAGCCCCTGCTGTGGATCACTCATGTCCTTGGGCCCTTTGAGTTGTTGCCCGGGGGAGAACAGAGAACTGCGGGGCGGCGGCGTTTAGTGTCTGTGGTCCTCGCTTCTGGAGCAGCACGCCGGAGGAACTGAGCAGCCTCTGAACACTTTAAAAGAAACCTTAAAACATACCTACTAGGCGCAGCATTCTCTAAATCCATTTTATTTTTTATTTATCTCTTATTTTAATCCACCCCCTTCTACACTATACACCGATGTCTCTACCATGTATCACTGTATTGTATTGCTTTCACTGCCTCGTTGTATTTTAAAGTTGTATTTTCATTGTTAAGCACCTTTCATGCAATTTTGTGTGAAAAGCGCTATATAAATGAAGTCGTTCTTTTAAAGTAAAGCAGTTTGTAAAATTAGTAATTAGTATTAGTATTGTGTAGAAGCAGATTTCTTCACAACTGCTCTCATGAAACATTTATTGACCTTTCTGCAGTACAAGCATAAAGAAAGCAGCTAAATGTTTTTACCTTGCCATTAGTTGATTGGAATATTCCACGTTTTCTTTCGCGCACACACACACACACACACACACACACACACACACACACACACACACACACACACACACACACACACACACACACACACACACACACACACACACACACTCATTTTGTGATAAATTTCATGCAGCCTAGTGCAATGACAAGCCCTTTAACCGGTGCTCGCTCGCTCTCTCTCTCTCTCTCTCTCTCTCTCTCTCTCTCTCTCTCTCTCTCTCTCTCTCTCTCTCTCTCTCTCTCTCTCTCTCTCTCTCTCTCTCTCTCTCTCTCTCTCTCTCTCTCTCTCTCTCTCTCTCTCTCTCTCTCTCTCTCTCTCTCACACACACACACACACACACACACACACACACACACACACACACACACACACACACACACACACACACACACACACACACACACACACACACAAAATAAGCTCATAACAAACAGTGTGAAGTTTTTCAGCTGCTTGAATGACACAGAGAACCAAAAACAGACTTGGGGTTTTTCATCAACAATATCATTTTATTTACATTCAGATCCGGGGCTATTTATAAAACATGTTCCCCACCACACGTCTATCTCTCCCAGTTCACCAGTGTTGAATCAAACCGTGTACCAGTCTTTCATCCCTCCCAGTTCACCACCAAACTCTTCCATCCCACTTAGTTCACCACCAAAGTCTTCCATCCCTCCCAGTTCACCAGTGTGGTCACCAGTGTGGTCATCCCACCACCACCACCACCACCACACTGTTTCATCCAGACCACTTGTGTTTAAAGTACGTATTGCATGTTTGTATGTATTTGTAGCCACGGCAACACATCTGTGTGTGGAGGTTTGGCTCTGCTCGGGGGGACCCCCTAACCCCCCCTCCCCAGGGAACCGGACCAGCAGCCCCACCCTGCCATGGAGACACCCCCGTTGTACACATAGGTCACACTGAAACAACGCTTGAGGTGCTGCCCCTGAGCAGCGCCGGATGAGAAAGTGTGTAGCCTCTAAACACAGCGCTAGCCGACCGTGTGTGATGGGTTGGCTCGCAGGTTTCCAGCAAAATGAAAACGGTCGTTTCCCGAAGTATTCCTCACTTGCGCTCGGCTATGATTGGTCATTACTCAGTGTCATGAACGGTCGAGCCATCTAGAAATTCCGTGCGCCGCTCGGTCAGTGAAATTGTATTATTCAACGTCATGAATCAGCTGGTATCTGTTGACTATAAGCAGCCTTACTATGCCAAGATTTACCCCACACCCCTGTGGATAATAACAACAGTCAGTGTGTGTCATACATCAACCCAGAACTCCGGGCTCGGACAGTCGTAGGTGCAGAATGTTCCGGGCTGATGATGAATGGTTGAACCCTGCCAAGCGTTCCACCAGCTATTCTTTACACCGAGAGGTACTCTTATCCTGGCAAACCTTCCCCCCTCGCTGCTCTTAAAGTAGCTCTTAGCACAGTCTACAATGCTCCTGAATACACAGCACACACAGTTCCAGTGGTCTGGGACAGAACATGGGGAATAATATATACGCTTGACGTATGATTGAGATAGAGTGGTGGAGAGATGCTCTGTGTTCAACGTCAGAGGTTTCAGATGGCACTGCTGGCGAAGATTAATTATCTGAGGCGTCCGTGGACAGAACAGGGACAGGCAGCCGGACTGACGGACGGACGGAGGGGAAGAGAGTAGAGTGGAGCCCGGTGTCTTTATTGACAGCTCTGATCTTCTGACTAATGTCAATTTGCTCCTCACCTTGTGGGTACATCAGTGTGTGTAAAAGTTATAAAAGAACTGGGTGTGTGACAGAGAAGATGTGTTAACATCACAACATTATTCACGTCTTCGGTATCACTCCGCAAGTAGTCCGGAAACACATCAACCCCAGCGGGTTCGGTTGCTAAGCGACGTCAACGTCTTTGGCGGACTATTTCTCGGCTGATCAACACTACGAATGCTGGTGACAAATAAATTGTAAAAAAGACACACCGTGTGAAGTTATTTTTTCCTTTTGTATTTGTTTTTTTTTTCGAAAAGAAGCACCTTCAGATGAGACGGAGAGAAACGCATGCGTTCATGCTCCGAGCCACAGCTATTTATTTTGTTAGAAGAACCCAGATCCAAACAAATGAACCGTCAGGGCGACGCTGTGCTTTTGAGAAAATACCGGAATTCCTTTCGGTGAGTTTAACTGTGGTCTGAATCATCAAAGTGACAAGAAGCTAAACATACGCTAACAACGGCTAGCGCCGCTATTTAAGCCTTTCTATGTGAGAGTCTGTAAGCAATGCGTTTCCTACACAACGTAGTCAACTAGTTCTGCACATTTTGTGAGAGAAATACAGGTTATATTAATGTTAAAGAGGTTGTGTTGGGTTTTCCCTTCTTTCGTTGTCTGGCGCCCTTCTGGTTCTTTTTCCCTTTGGTCAGGTTTTTATTTTTGACGTTTGATCCATTACTGATCCAGTCCAAAGATGGCAAGGTACTATTGAACCAGGATCCACTGTGATGAAGACTTGAAATTCTTTGGAGCGGCTGTGAGTTATCGACTGATGCACCAGTGGTAGGATTCGCACGCCACTACTCTTATGTATATCCTGCGACGAGAAAACAATCACAACTTATCGGTGTGATTCACACCAAAGAGACTGAGTTACAATCCCCGCTTACACTTTATTTTATTCAGCTTTTTCTACTTGGGCCCAAGGTTATGTGATTTATGTGTTTTATGTGTTTTTCTGCTGTGAAGTAAAAGGTACAAGGTTAAGGTTGATTTGTACTGTTTAAAGAAAAACTTTTGAATAATAAGCCATCAAACTAAACTGTGTCGTCATTAATCATCCACCCTGCTCCAGTAGTCGGACCTAGACATCTGGTCCAGAAGATTGTTTTACATAGGAATCTTAATCTGCTAATCCAAGAATGTGTTATACGTCCGGCATTATGTTTCTAATGACTATGGCCAAAAGATCACAACGTACCGGATGTCTGTGGCCCAAAGGCCGATGTCTGTACCTGTTTGTGGCTAATTCACCTGACGATAAAAGAATTGCAGAAGCAAAGAATCCTGATTTCACATGAAACATTTTGTTTCCTTATCCCTAGAGAAAGATCACTACTAATCCCCACCTGCTTCTTAATCACACCCATCTCGTCAAAGAATCACTGGAAGTAGCATTCGATAAACATAAACTAGCCCATTTTAAGTAGTAAGTAGTCTGCTTCGGGAATTCTCAAAATGTTCAAGAGGGCCAAATATCTCAATGCATATTTATATAAATACTATAGTATAAACTACTACTATCTACCAAGTACGTCAGACCAGGTCAATGACAGCCTCGTGAGACCGTCCAGATATTCATGTTTGCATTTGGACCAAATATCAGGCAGTCAATTATTTATGAATTTGAGTGGCCTGCCAATCAGATTAAATCCCTAATTGACTCTTATGCTCGCTTCACTTCATTCTCGTTCTAATCTGAGAAAACTATTTTGCAGATCTGTTCTGTTCATCTTTTGTCACATTGTTATTAATTATACATTTCTACTTATGACTGGCACTCCTTGGTCGTCAGGAACTGAAACTCCCTCTCCCAGCGATGATTGCAATGTGCTCGAGACCAGATTTATACCTAATATAAATTAGGAGCATATCTTTATCTACGTCTGTCTGTCTGTCTGTCTGTCTCTTTCTCTCTCTTTCTCCAGAAAAATGTCTACATTTTAAAGCTTATTTCCTGCTATTCTTTAGTACTTAAAAACGTGGGGTGAAAATTATTATTATTTTTTCAATAATGTCTAATAGTGTATTGTATCACATTGCTCTGCTGTTTGTTACGATCTTTGTTACGATTCCAAGATCGTACTCCCTACGTTCAGGGGTTGCAGGACAACAAATATATAGTCTATGCCCAGCTAGTTGTAGAGGGGGAGGGCTAAAGACAAGCCACAGACCAACAGAACTGAAGTGGAGGTATTACAGGACATCAACACACAAAGGGAAACATCCTTTCTTTTAACTCAGGAGTAGCAAAACACAAAACTGGGGATACATACATACTACTAACCAAAACCTGCACATTAACATGCTTTGGTTCCTAGATCCCAGTCACAGCTCATTTAGGATGTGATGTTAATTATTATATCAAGAAACATTGACTTGTCTCTTGTACTGCTGTGTACTTCTACCATCTGACTGGTAGCAAGTAATAGACCTCAAGTGACGAACTCTGAACGTTAAAGATCCCCAGTGCAAGATTTTATGCTTTTCTAAAACAGTTTCCGCTTTCGATTTCCATAGAATGCTGAGCAGATGGTCTTGCATCAAAAATAATCCTAAAAACGGTCGAATCCCTTTCATATCCCCCCATAGCGATGGGCCTCCCTCCACCGCCCTGACCCCCTCTCAGCCTGATGTCAGGAGGGGCTCTGGGGGTACTGAAGAGGCTCTGGGGTACTGAAGAGGCTCTGGGGTACTGAAGAGGCTCTGGGGTACTGAAGAGGCTCTGGGGTACTGAAGAGGCTCTGGGGTACTGAAGAGGGTCTGGGGTACTGAAGAGGCTCTGGGGTACTGAAGAGGCTCTGGGGTACTGAAGGGTACTGAAGAGGGTCTGGGGTACTGAAGAGGCTCTGGGGGTACTGAAGAGGGTCTGGGGTACTGAAGAGGCTCTGGGGTACTGAAGAGGCTCTGGGGTACTGAAGAGGCTCTGGGGTACTGAAGAGGCTCTGGGGTACTGAAGAGGCTCTGGGGTACTGAAGAGGCTCTGGGGTACTGAAGAGGGTCTGGGGTACTGAAGAGGCTCTGGGGTACTGAAGAGGCTCTGGGGTACTGAAGAGGCTCTGGGGGTACTGAAGAGGCTCTGGGGTACTGAAGGGTACTGAAGAGGGTCTCTGGGGTACTGAAGAGGCTCTGGGGTACTGAAGGGTACTGAAGAGGCTCTGGGGTACTGAAGGGTACTGAAGAGGCTCTGGGGTACTGAAGGGTACTGAAGAGGGTCTCTGGGGTACTGAAGAGGGTCTCTGGGGTACTGAAGAGGCTCTGGGGTACTGAAGGGTACTGAAGAGGCTCTGGGGTACTGAAGGGTACTGAAGAGGCTCTGGGGTACTGAAGGGTACTGAAGAGGGTCTCTGGGGTACTGAAGAGCCGTGAACCCCTATTGTCTATTTTAAGATAATCCTTTATTAGTCCCAGAGTGGGGAAATTTGCAATGATATTCGATGATCAAATAAGACACTTACCATGTAAAAAAAAAGAATATATACTGTATATATATAGAGAGAGAGAGAGATTCAGATAAATAGATATAGATTGATAGCTGTATATATATATTTTATTATCAGCGTTATAATGACAGTGTATTCAGATGGCAGACATGAGAAGGTAAATGTTTTTAAAGCATGTGTGCGTACGTATGTCAAGGAAAGTACATGAAGCAGAAAGCCTGGAGCTCTAAAGAGTATTTATCTCCGCCAGTAGAAGTTAAATGGTGCTAATTCTTCACCAGAGTCAAATAAAACAGCTCAGATTATAACATTCATTTTAAATCAGGTGTGTAATTTTCCACCCACATATTCCTGGAGGTCCTGAAACTCTGTAAGTGTGTGTGTGTGTGTGTGTGTGTGTGTGTGTGTGTGTGTGTGTGTGTGCGTGTGTGTGTGTGCATGTGCGCGTGTGCGTGTGTGTGTGTGCGTGCATGTGTGAGTGTGTGTGGTGGCAGGGTCTATCTGCAGAAGATAAAAGCAGCAACTGAACACATGTATGCTCACACAGACCTCCCAGCAAGCAGACACACACACACACACACACACACACACACACACACACACACACACACACATTGACACCACCACACACACACACACACACACACACACACACACACACACACACACACATTGAAACCACCACACACACACACACACACACACACACACACACACACTCACACACACACATTGACACCACCACACACAAGGAGTAAAAATGAGGTAGAGGAGGTGGAGAAGGAGGAGGTAGAGGAGGAGAAGGAAGAGAGGGAGGTGCTATCAGCCCAGGGAGGATGAAGGCTGTGGGGTGAATCATAAAGTTAATTAGAACTTGACTCCCAGTTTAGTCCTCACAGAAATCCGCCCCTTTTTATTTTTCTAAATCTCCCCCCCCATTCCCTCCCTCTTCCAATCTCCCTCCATGCTTTTCTTTTTATCTCCCCGCTTTATTCCCCAAAGCCTATCTGGCTTCTTTGTGACTTTGCTTCCCTCTAAACCCTTTCCTTTCTCCTCTCCTTTCCTCTTTCGCCCTATTTACTTTCTTAGAAAACTGCCATTTTTTTAAACGTTTAGCAAATCCTTAATATAATCATTTATTGAGAGCAGCCTTTGTGACTGCATTGTGTGCTGGCGCGGTGCCTTCCAAAACCACGGGACAAAGAACACAAACGAAACGGGAACAATTGGGCAGACGGTTGTGTGAGGGAATATCACGAGGGAGGGCCTGAACCGCCCGTACCTGAGCAGGCTGACGGAGAAGACCTCCGCAGAGACACTCCCTCCCGGTCGGAGCTGTGCACACAGCTAACCCCAAGGGCACAACCGACCCAGCACAAACAAAATGGATTCAAAACTAAAATAAACAAGATGCCGCCGTAGCCACGGGGAGATACACGGGGACATACAAGGAGCAGGGGGGTGTGGTGACCGTGGACACATAAGGGACCACTGTATACTACTTACTATTTATTTTGCATAATTGTTGGTATACAGTTATTGACATGCACTTTAAACACCTGCCCGGATTGTGATGTTATTATTGATGTTTGCTATTTGTGATCGTGGACTATAGCTTTTTGTTTATCTGATGTGCTTATAATGTCAAATGTCTATATGTTTTATGTTTTATGTTTTATGTTTTACCACAAATTGCGTAGCCGGAAGATAAGGTTTTCTAGGTTTAGGCTTAAGGCTCCAATCGAATCGTCTTTTGGGTTGAGCGGTGTTACGAAATGACCCCGAAGTACTTAAGTAGCCGCCATTATAAGATCTGTTGCAATTCTCTTAATGCTAAGGACATTTTCTTCAATTCTTTCTTGTCTCCTTCAGCATAGGGTTCCACTGGCCCGTCCATTACCAAAGGAAAGGAGATCATATCCTCACAGAACTCCATGTGGCAGCAACATTTTAAACGATGCAATTCAGCCATAATTCTGCATGATTGGGATTGGTCATGTTGCCACTGCTCATATCGATGCTGATTCAGCAATTTCCATTTCATTACTTGCTAAAATGCTTATGTTTTTAACGTTCAGAAATGTGTTAAACCCATAGGGGAACCATGAACGTGACACTGCTTTTGTAAAATCCTCAAAGTAAAATGAACATTGCGCGTTTGCATGGCATATTTCTTGAAGAAGCCTTGAGGAGTGTTATTCATTAATTTAACATCAGTCACAGATGCTGAAAGTCTTGCCTTAATAAAGGCAAGGGTATAAACTGGAACATGTCTTCAGCAGGAAGATAATCTGGCTGAGGTTTCTGTGGGTTCAAATTGCTTTATAAATGGGCTTGGTGAATTAAGTGAATTCAGACCTACAGGCAGGGTGTGAAGGGAAAGGCGCTGGAGGAGCAGGGGGTTTTGTTTTCAGGCCTACAAAACGTGGGACTTAAACTTACAACTTAAAAGCCCAAAACAAGGTAAAGCAAATCATATTGCGGGGCACTGTGGTGGGCCAGTGTCCAGACCCCAGTCTTCTATATGGAAATGTAATGTGGCTATTATTTACTTATCTACACATTGCATTAACTTTTCAACCATTGAGGCCAAAGCAATTATGAGTAGCCACAAGGTTGAATGGCTCCTAACAGCTAGGCTGTTACATCATTGGTCCCTGTGCATTCTGCCCCCACTGCCCTTTGTGGAACTTTGTGCCATCTGTGGGGTTGAAGGAGGAGAAGAGTCCTGATCACACGGCAGTGTTGAGTCCACTGCAGCTCCTCCGCCGTGGTCTGAGGCCTTGACCTAACCCTAACCCTACCCCTAACCCTTACCCTACCCCTAACCCTAACCCTACCCCTAACCCTGACCTAACCCTAACCCTACCCCTAACCCTTACCCTACCCCTACCCCTAACCCTGACCTACCCCTAACCCTACCCCTACCCCTTACCCTACCCCTACCCCTTACCCTACCCCTAACCCTACCCCTACCCCTAACCCAAACCCTAACCCTAACCCTAACCTTAACCGTAACCCTAACCCTAACCCTAACCTTAACCCTAACCTTAACCCTACCCCTAACCATAACTAACTCTAACCCTACCCCTACCCTTAACCCTAACCCTACCCCTAACCCTGACCTACCCCTACCCCAAACCCTACCCCTAACCCTAACCTTAACCTTAACCCTACCCCTACCCCTAACCCTACCCCTAACCTTAACCCTAACCTTAACCCTAACCCAAACCCTAACCTTAACCCTAACCCTAACCTTAACCCTACCTCTAACCTTAACCCAAACCCTAACCTTAACCCTAACCCTACCCCTAACCCTACCCCTAACCCTAACCCTAACACATTGGTGGTGGTTAGTGAGGTCCCCCCCTTCACAGTAAAGCGTCTTTGAGTGTCTAGAAAAGCGCTTCTTCTTCTTCTTCTTCTTCAGATTCTTCTTCTTCTAAACAGGTTGTTTGTCAATATGACAGAGAGTGAGCGTGGGGTGAGCGGTGATGTGGTGATCACCTGGCCCGGGTCGGACTGATGACACTCAGGGCCGGGTGAGGCCCTGGTGATGCATTGAGCGGTCAATGCACTCAGGTTCAACCCACCACACACGCTCAGGGGCCTTCGGACATGGCAGCATGCAGCACCTGCTCTGCATGTATCACACTTCCAAACACACTTGCAATGAACCGCTTTTCATAAATACCTTTTATTTAACGAGATAATCATGACAGATAAATACCGCTGGTGATGTCAGTGGAAAAAGTCTTTCAAAGGACTACTAAATGATCAACATGAAGTGATGCAAACACACATTCATTTGGGCACAGAATTACTTGGAGGAAAAAAATCGAGACATCTGGTCTCTTTTATATGATTCAGGTCATTAAGGTCTACTAAAATCATCAATTTGGAGGCTCTAGCGCTACATGAAGTGATGTAATTAGTAGGTCACTAGAAGTGAGTGAACTGGAGACCTGGGGTCTCCTATATGAAGCCTAATCCACAGTTTCCTTGACACCTGGGTCCCTACTAATTGCATCTCTTCCTGTAGGGCAAGAGCCTAATATATTATAATTTGAGTAGACCTTTATATTCTTTAACATTTAAAAAAGCACCCGCAACCGAAATCTCTATCTCACTAGTCATTCTGTGCCTCCATGTATTTTGCATAACTTCCTGTTGGTCTATAGGAAGTGTATTTTGAAAAATCTTTTTTTTGTCATTTTACTTTATAACACCTTCAAAGCATTATGCATTTGTCATGACCACCAAGTTTCCCCACAAAAATATGTCAGCCTAGTAAAAAAGCTGAATATGTCATTCTTGGGTCACTCGAAAATCCAATTTTCGTTGAATGAACATCATGAGTTACATTGATTATCACGTGATATCACAGCTCAGATGACTACTCAACACAAAGACAGTGATTCGAATCAAATGACATGCAAGCTGCGTGGTTTCAGTGGCAGCAGCAGCGTCCATAGACTGGCAGATTCCATAACAACCGCCCTTAACAACGATAGAAAAAGTTTTTGAAAAAATAAAATGAGAACGATGTTATCAAAACTATAAAAGAGCAAAATGATCAGTGGCGAACCAAAGCCAGACTGCTGCTGAAGCCTCCTCCTCTGGATGTTATGAGCCAGCACAAAGGTCCCTCTTGACTGGCCCTGATACTGCGCAGGGGGTCCTGGCCCTCCACCTGCCCCCAGCTACCCACTTAAACCCCAGAGACAGTCTGGGGCTCGTGAGTCTTCCTCACGGAGCAGGCTGAGAGAAGGAAGCAAGGGCTGCTCCGCTATGCAATCAAAAGAACTGATTCCTTGGCCCCCTTTTCTGAACTTATGAAAGAGAAAAAAGAGATACATCAATATTATAACTGTACATTTGTACGCCTGTTGTGTTGATTTAAAGAAGTCAAATACAAAGCTCTTCAGTTGCTGATTGAATGGAAAAGTGTTGAGCAGCACATTGCTTCGATCCACAGATCAACATCTCCTCCTGTCAGAGCTGACCTCTGCTCTGACCACTAACTCCCTGTACCGTGCAAGCCCCCTCCTCCCATCTCTTCCTCTATGGCCAATAGCAGCTGTTGATTCACAGAACTGTCATCTCAAACACAGGAGGTTTCTGCTGTAAGTGCAGCATCATATATGTTGTTACTGTGACGTATTGAAATTCTTCTCTCAACACTAGAGCATAGCTGGTGATAGAAGGGAGAAATACCAGAAGGTAAAGTGACTGACAATCAAGCTAAATTCATTGACCATGCGGATGAAAAAAGCAGTAATGAAAGACATATAGGATATACAGTCACTGCAGGACATAGCGGCCATGTTGCCCTATTTATAAAATACTTCCATTTACAGCCAGACCTTCAACAATTAGTAAGAATAGTGTGAGTGTGAAGCCCCTCCACCGCTGGTTTTACAGAGAGCTAATCATTAAAGTGTTTCTCAGGTAGCCATGGCCTCACAACTCACAAATAGGTCCACTGTAGTAAATATTAAAAAAAAAACACGGTGTGAAAAGATTCTTGATTTATTAATGTGAAAACCAAAGTACAAGAAAACTTCTTGAATTATTGACAGGAGACAAAACGTAACAGAAGAACCATTTATTCACTTAAAAAAAAACAAAAAAACGAAATAGTCATGATCCTGCAGAGGTAAGGAGAAGTGGTTTTGGGCTGCCAGGCTGGTTCCTATAAAGCTGTCTGCCAGCCTGCTCCCATGTCCCCGCCTCTCCACAGGGGGTGGGGCCAGTGCCACTGGATCCTCTTCATCTCCAGGATGTCCCCAGCAGTGATGCACATGTTAGGGAAGCAGCGCACACACTGCTGCACCTTTATGAGAAAAGGTGTGATCTCCTTCTTTGGGGCTTTGAGGGCCGTTCCCCACCGGGCCCCCTCTGTAATGGTTGGAGCTCTGGCCACCCCCCCCCTCCCCCCCCTCCCAGTACTGGTTTGTGGTACGGGGCTCATGAGGTAGACTGGTACATTAAGTATTACCAGCTGGTGGGTAACAGTAAAAGACTATTTCTTAGCATTCTGGTGTCGTGGACTGAAACCGACACATATGTCCTGACATGTGCCAGCGCTGTGACAGATGGGCTGGAGTTGGGAGATAGTGGAGGAGCTTCCTGTTCAGGTAACCTTGTGCGCGTGGACCTTGATGTGGACTTGGCATCAGCCCTCAGTGGCTTCAGAGCCGGCTGCAGGCTGGGCTGTCGTCAAGCTGACGGAAGCCACGGCCAATTTCAGAACGCCGCGCAAGAGTCGGAAAGTGGTCCACTTAGTGCCGGAGGGACAGGATTCTGTCACACGTCCGATGCACAATGTCAAACGCGGTCGTTTTATGGTTCACCGAAGACCCGGGAGACAATGGTGTAAGACAATCCATGTGTTTTCATTTTTGAACATAATGATGCATTATCCGTGTGCATGGCATTCATTACTGGCCATTCGTGCAGTAGTGTTGGGGCCTTGATCATCTGACTGTGATATCTTTTGGGAATCAACTGTTTTTCCACATTACACATCCTTACAAAGACTGTGTAACAACGCACAATCAAGGCAACAATTCAAGGAGTATGATGAGTCGTATGCTGCTTCTTAAGATATTAGATGCATAGCCTCATAAAGAGATTACACTAAACACAAAACAGATGTCTGTCTTGTCAAGATAAAGGGATATGAGACGGTTTAATCCACATATTTAAAACATGTTGTGCTATCTTGCATGAGTGTAACACATATTTCCATGCATTCATATTAATTGGGATTCATGTCGACAGGAGTGGGAGTGTAGCAACCGTTCTCAAACTGACAACCTTTTGAGACTGGGAGCCTGCACTCCTTTCTTTATTTAAATTCCAACCTCGGTGATAAAGTAATAATCTTCACCGGGTTGCCCACGATATATAAAGCCAGTGTGAAACGACATGGAAGAACGCACATGTATCCACGAGGCTCTTCTATCAGTCTATCTAGTCGGAGGCCTTCCTCCCCGGCAGAACCTACGGGGGCACAGTCACGTTGCTTAGTGTGAGTGCCTTCAGATGCTCTGTGCTACGCCGTCGTCCTCTCCTCTAAGTTCTCAAGCATTCTCCTGCACATCTTTCTTGACCACATGACATTTTTCATCAAGGAAAAGTGGTTCTCTCCCCCCTAAGTGTAATGCAGCCAGATGTCATGGTCTCTGGTGACCTCATGGTGGGCGGGGCCCCTACAGTTATTCTAATTGGTCATAACTTCCCAAATCCACAGAAATTCTCACATTAATTAGACACAGACACACACACACACACACACACACACACACACAGACTGACAGGAGAGTGTGTGTGTGTGAGCATACATGTGCGTTAGGCTGTGAGAATGTGTGTCTGTCCGTCTCTGGATATGTATATCTGACTGTGTCAATAAAGATAACGGCTGCTAATTTACTAAAGCTGAACCATCTTAAGTAGGTTGGGTCTAATAGGTGATGCTGTGAGGCGTTTTATATATTCTGCTCACTCTGACAGCAGCTCGTTCCACTCCTTTATAGAGACAAAGTACAAACACACTATAACACATTTTGAGTATTCGCGTCACATTTTTCATAATGCTATAACACAAGGCGTCATTTAATATTCTTTCGGTACTTTTATGTTACTCTTACTCAGAGATAAGTATCTAGTATCTCCTTATGTTTACATATCTATAATTCATTCTAGATAATCTTCCAGCGTCACAATTCTGTGAGATGCATGCCACCACATCCAGGGCTGTGTTCTTTGTGTCATTCTTCCTTGTGTTTCCTATGCTGGTTCAGGGTCTCAGTCACGGAAGGCACAAATCGACACCCTCAAATCGGTTCTGTGTAAAGCAATGGGAGTCCGACCCGGGTGTCCATAATCTGTGAAGTTTGTGGTTTTACCCGTCGTTACGTTGCGATGTTGTGGTTGTCAAAATACCTGAGAGCGTGTAGGAGTCTGTACATGTATTATTGACTCTATCAAGGTTTCTCTATGCTAGTGGATTCACCTGGGGCAAAACAAACACAGAATGTAGGATCTGTTTGTATTAGAGTGTGGGAGTCTGTGTTCGGCTGATGGCTGGTTTATGCCGCCTCACCTGGCAGAGTCAGATTGGACTCTGGGGCTGGCCTACTCTAACCCTGCATACCTGCTGCACAATGAGTTATCAATGTGGACAGATTAAACTAGCCATCACCACACTCAGGGAGAGGTCTCCTACATGGCAACATGGAGCACAGGGCCGTGTATCACAGTGGTTTTTTTGTTGTAATGGAGCAATGTCCATGGTCAACCTAGGTGACCTCTATTTGGCTCCTCCAGACACAAGGACGCATGGCGGTGAGGTGGTGAGACCTGTTTATTATAAAGGCTGGTAGATAATGATACTGGGCCTGTTGCCATGCAGGAGATCTCTGCAGAGAATCCCCACTATAACGGCACAGGCAGCAGGACGCCTTGAATCAGAACACGTAGCTGTGGCTTCAATGCATCTGAAATGCATCTGGGAAATACCGGCCTTCATGCCTTTTTATTAACCAAAAAGAGAATTTCAGGTGTTTTCGCTTGGCTATTTATATTTTTATAGCCTCTCATACTAAATTGGACTCTTACAACACAAAGTTAGATGGATTTCAAGTACACTTATTTATTTTACATCATTTTGCCAACATAAAATAACTATTTTGCCAACTTGGGTGTATTTGTTTTCTCACCTCGGATCGAGAATCGTAGCAACTGCATACATGCACTCACGATTCAATGTCCCGGATTCGCTTCTGGACTGCTTGTAGCAAAGTGTCTTTTAACGTTTTCAGCTCTAATAGGTGGTGCAGCGTCTGCTGTCGATGAGCTGAACTGCTCTTCGATTGGTGCGAGGAGGGAAATCATATTTTCAATTAACTTCCACTGATTAACGAAGGATGTTGAAGTCAAACCGTAGTCGGCCGCGTCAGCAGGTAGTGCCCATCTCTGTTCTAGGAGTCTCTGTAGAATACACAAAGGGCTGTTTCACCTCGTTGGTGCGTCCCGCTGTGGCTGGCCTGGTTGTTAATACCCCGCGGTCAGGAGTGGGCTAACGGGGGTCAGCAAATCAATCTTTGACTCATTAGCTGTGTTCGAAATCGTTCCCTATTCACTCACTCTCTATTCCCTGTATAGTGTTTATGATATAGTCCTATAAACGAGAATTCAGACGCTACGCTGAACATTTCTAAACGTAATTTGCGTCAGTAAATGCGCCCGCATTGCATTGTGGTATAACGGCAGAACAATGTAGGGAACATCGTATGGTCACTCACATGTTGGGTATTTTATTGTCCACTATATAGTGAACGACATTAACCACTGAGAATTCAAACACCACTACAGAATGGCGAGCGCCCTATACAGTGCACTCTATCCGTGATCGGGAACGATTTGACTCTGTGGCCTCCTGCTCGTTGTTCTTTGTCCACCATGCCTGTTTCCCGCCTTTTCTCCCTGCTCACCTGCTCCTTGTTGTCTTGTTACCACCCAGACTATTTGTACCCTGTGTCGGTAGTGCCACCTTGTCTGATTGTTTTATACCTGCCACAAGCTTGGCTAGTCAGTTCGTTCTGCCCTGATTCTGCCTGCCTGCCTAATTCTGGATTTACCGCCGGTTTTGACTTTGTGCCCCTGGACTACTCACCTGAACGGGGACCTGGCTCTCCTTTCTTTATTGGTTTTTGTCATCAGCGGCTTTGTGCCCTTTTTGTTTTTCCAATTTCCTCCTGAGAAGCAGGATAATTGCCTGAGTTGAAACCTTGCTTACAATTAATATTATTTAACTTTAATCCGCATTTGGGTTCAGTTTCCGAATACACCAGATGAACGGGAACGAATGCCCAACGATGCGTCCCTCCCTGCTGCTGTTCTGTCTGAGGTGCTGCACTGTGACAGTACCCCCTCGCCCACACACAACAGGACCTTTGTCCTTCATGGCAGGTTCCTCGAGTTAACCCTTGGTATAACGTAAACCTTTTCTCGCGCTATTCCCCAGGACGGGAATATGTCACTGAATGCCAAGGCCACGGTGGCTGTGTGAGACGCTGTGAATCTCGACAATGGAGATTAACGTTGTGGTGTTGGGGGTTTTGATCCATGAAGCGCGTGTTTAAACTTAAGCATGGATATGGGCACGCACTGGAACCCCAGATCAGTCACTCGTAAAACGGATTGATGTGGCACTGTCCTTTAAAATGCCGGCAATATGTGTATATTCTGTTTGGTGTAACTGCGGGTTAGGCATACGTCTGTGAAATATTTAGGTCCTGGAAGGATATAGCGTCCTCCTAAGAAGGTGAGGAGTCGTCGGAACACTTTGTCTTCCACTACAGAAAGAGGTTGGTGATCAAGGCCAATGACTCCCATTATTTTGGCTGATATTCCTTTTGATTTCTTACTGTCCCTGCTATAGGGTTCCTGCCTTTTAAATTTATCGCCATCTGTCAGGGAGTGAGGGATGACTGAGTTGCGAAAAGGTTAGATTGCTTCTTGACTTTGCGCCGGCTTGCCTTTCATCGTCGCCGTATTCTTTGACGTGACAGATTCTAATGCCTAATGAGCGCCGCGGTATTAAACTGTCCTTGTTCATTTCCACCACGGTGGCTCCTGCTTCACACGTACCGCATGGAGCTTTTCTGTTGTCTTTTTCAGACAACCTTAGAGAAGGCCCAGACAGGGGGAAGACATTTTAGCGAGCTTCTGTTAAATAGACTCTCATAAAATAAGAGTCATGTATTTATCCCCATCTGATCGGCTCTTATAGAGAGCGCCCCTCAGCACTGCAGAATGAATATCTGCTCATAATGATCGCTACAACCCTAGTCGTGTTATTTTTTGTTCCAGTTGATTGTTACAGTAAGTGTTTTAAGCAATGTTGTGTTACATGTTGTTTTACAGCGATGTTGTGTTACATGTTGTTTCACAGTAATGTTGTGTTACATGTTATTTTACAGCGATGTTGTGTTACATGTTGTTTCACAGTGATGTTGTGTTACATGTTGTTTCACAGTGATGTTGTGTTACATGTTGTTTACAGTGATGTTGTGTTATGTTTTTTTGGGTTAGAATTGGTTGTGTTGCAGTTATGTTGTGTTGCAATAATGTTGTGTTACCGTCATGCTAAGTTACAATTGGTGGTCATGTTGGAGATATGTTGTGTAAGTTATGTCGTGTTATATTTTGTTGTTTTACAGTGGGTTGTGTTACCGTGGGTTGTGTCTCTTCCAGAAGCCAGGAGCTGTACTGAAAAGCAGCCCGTCAAGTTCTTCCTGAAGGATCAAATCCATGGCCTGTTGTTGTTCCTGTGTCTTTATTGAGCCTCTGAAATGTCCAAAGTATACTACTACTAGTACTACTACTACTACTACTACTACTACTACTACTATTCCTCATTTTCTTAACAATGTCACTTCACGATAAGGAGACAAAATCAGATGAAATCTCTTCTGATGCTGTGAGGGGTTTGGCTGAACATCACTTAATGAAGAGCGTAAGGTCTTAAAGGACTAACGGTGATCTGCCACGAGAGACACTACAGGAGACACGACAGACACTTAACGCGACAGGAAGCCAAACCCAAAGGCCACGGCGCTGCAGAGGCAAGGAGCGCTTGGTTGGAGTCAAGTGTCTCCGGATATTGGCGTCATGAACAGGTTGATGAAGACGCTGTGGTGGGAAGCCCTGAGACTTTTATTTAGTCTCGAGGAAGGAAATGAGGAGGGTTAGTGGAAGGAAACGTCCTTTTATATATGGACAGATTGTGTTATCCTCTGGTCTCTGATGGAGGTGGAAACAGTCTGACTCCCTCTCGCTGTCCCTCTCTCCCTTCCTCTCTCCCTAGTTGGACAAGAATATGACTAAATGTTGATTACCTGTTCATCAAAAACACTATTAAAAAAATGGAAAGATATTTGCACTGATTTAACGGAATGACGTGTCGTATTTTACAGCAATTGCTTTAAATTGCCAATATAAAACAAGTTGTAATTCATAACCTTTAATTTTTATGTTCATTTATGATAATGTACAGCATTATGTTTTTAACAACCTGCTATTTGCTTTATGTTAGCACTGGCATGGCACTGGCTATTGCAGACATTTGGATTTCGGAAGTTCACCTAAATGTTATCATAAAGGATGTTCTTCAATAAATAAAACATTCAAATATGAAGCAAGAGTATGTCCATTATGTGCCACAGAGATATCTGGCCCGCTGGGAGCGAGAGAGAGAGAGAGAGAGAGAGAGAGAGACGTAGAAGTGAGGTGTAATCTATACATTCACATTTGAGTGCAGAATCTGTGGCTAACGGGACACAAGCGTTCTTGGGAACAATCAGATGGTCGCAGGTACACAAGCTCTGTGGAGAGCAAAACAAACAGAGCTCGTAAGCTGTCGTCTGGAGACGATTTAGCTTTTTTTTAATCTGTTTATAGAGATTAAGCCCAAATTTCGTCTAGATCTGATACCGAAAATATGGAAACAGTGAGCGGCCAGGGGAGCTGTTGGCTGGACTGTAATCTGGCTTCACCGGAAAACGACCGAAACGCCCCCCCAGAGTCCCCAGAGGTCAAAGGTCATCAGACGACGGCCAGTGGTCTGCGGGCGTGTGTGGGGTGTTACTGGTGAGGTGCATGTAGGGCAGAGTGTTTTCTCTCTGCAGGAAGAGGATTACCTCCACACTTATAGACCCTGCCTACGGTGGCTTAGCCAGACAAACCAAAAAGTACTTCATGTTAAGATTATTATTATTAGGAAGAACTGCAGTACACATATCGGCATTATGAACCGGCATTATATGAAGCATTTGCGCCGATTTACATACTGATACTGCCGCTGAGTTGATAAACCACAGTATTATCTAGTATAAAGTCGTACATTATTATATCCCTTTATGTATGTAGAAGCTTATAAAACACGATGGTGTGTGTGTGTGTCTGTATGTGTGTTAATCTGTTGTTATGAAACACAAGCAGAATTCATGAGGAGACATTTTAATGAGCTCCAAAAACAAACGCCACAAACTGTTTCACAGTTTCACTCTAAACTAGATTCAGATGCTCTTGTGGGAATGCATCATTAACACCAGTACCACCTCTCCCTCCCTCCCTCTCCCTCTCTATCTCCCACCATCACCCTCTCCCCCCTCTCTCTCCCTCCCTCTCCCTCTCTATCTCCTACCATCATTCTCTCTCCCCTCTCTCTCTCTCTCTCCCTCTCTCCCCCCCCTCTCTCTCTCTCTCTCCCTCCCTCTCTATCTCCCACCATCACTCTCTCCCCCCCTCTCTCTCTCTCTCTCCCTCTCTCCCCCTCTCTCTCTCTCTCTCTCTTCCTCCATCCACTTCGACTCTCTCTCTGTCTCCTTCGCTTTCTGGTGGGGGGAGGAGGGGGGAGGAGGTGGAGGGGGGGGAGGAGGTGGAGGAGATGGAGGGAGGAGGTGGAGGAGGAGGGGGAGGAGGTGGGAGGAGGGGGAGGAGGAGGAGGAGGGAGGAGGGGGAGGAGGAGGGAGCAGAGAAACAACAACAGGAGGCAGAATGTGAGAGCGGGAGCAGCAGCAGAAGGTTTGGCTGTCAGACCGAGCAGCCAATTAGTCTGATGAGAAGTTAATGTCTGCACACTCTGGATGGGTGGGGTGAGCTCCTGTCTCACCCTCCACCCTCCACCCATCACCCTCCACCCATCACCCCTCCACCCTCCACCCTCCACCCATCACCCTCCACCCTCCACCCATCACCCTCCATCCTACACCCTCCACCTTCCACCCTCCACCCATCACCCTCCACCCATCACCCATCACCCATCACCCTCCACCCATCACCCTCCACCCATCACCCTCCACCCTCCACCCATCACCCTCCACCCATCACCCATCACCCTCCACCCATCACCCTCCACCCTCCACCCATCACCCTCCACCCATCACCCTCCACCCATCACCCATCACCCTCCACCCATCACCCTCCACCCATCACCCTCCCCCTCAGCCTTCACAGGTTCAACATGTTACTGTTAGAGATAGTAACATGTTAGACATGTTAATGTTGATTATAGTAACAGGTTCAACATGTTAATGTTGGAGATAGAGGTTTTACATGTTAATGTTAGAGATAGAGGTTTTACATGTTAATGTTAGAGATAGAGGTTTTACATGTTAATGTTGGAGATAGAGGTTTTACACGTTAATGTTGGAGATAGAGGTTTTACATGTTAATGTTGGAGATAGAGGTTTTACATGTTAATGTTAGAGATAGAGGTTTTACATGTTAATGTTGGAGATAGAGGTTTTACATGTTAATGTTGGAGATAGAGGTTTTACACGTTAATGTTGGAGATAGAGGTTTTACATGTTAATGTTGGAGATAGAGGTTTTACACGTTAATGTTGGAGATAGAGGTTTTACATGTTAATGTTGGAGATAGAGGTTTTACACGTTAATGTTGGAGATAGAGGTTTTACACGTTAATGTTGGAGATAGAGGTTTTACACGTTAATGTTGGAGATAGAGGTTTTACATGTTAATGTTGGAGATGGTGAGGTTCAATCTATACGTTGTAGATAGTAACAGGCTGTTATATATCATTGACCTCATGCTCCTTATTAACATTAACCATTCATATGAATCAGGTGTTCATTATGTATCCATTATTCACCCAGTTAGCAGAAAAAAAGAAACGGAACATTCTCATAAAATGTATTATTGAATAATTTCTTTAGAAACTGAAGAGATTTCAAACAAGAATCATTTGTCTGCCCTGGCCCTTGGTGTGGATGTACCCTACACGGGGTTGCCATGGAAACTAGAATTCCACAGCTCAGTACCTGTCATAGCACCAGCCGTACCTGGCTGTGAGCACTACTACC
>NC_140288.1:852577-864388 GCF_964030765.1 Micromesistius poutassou | reverse complement strand
AGAGAGGAGGGGGATATATTTATTGGACAGGAAACAGTCCAGGCAAATTTAAAATGGTGGCTTTTACAGACGGATTATTCTGAATAGGAGTGAAAAGGAAAGGGCAGGAGGGAGACAGAGAGAGAGAGAGGAGAGAGAGAGAGAGAGGAGATTGGAGAAGAGGGGGGTGAGAGAGGCAGGGAGGGGGGTACAGGAAGAGAGGAGGGGGGAGAGGGGGAGACAGCGAGAGGAGCAGAGAGGGGGACCCCACAGATAGGAAGAGGGAGACAGAGAGGAGAAAGGGGCAGAGGAGTGACAGGATGTTATTGGAAATGCACAAATAAATCCAGACTGCTATCTGTCAACCATGAACACGCCGACTAACGTCTTCTGTGTGTGTGTGCGTGTGTGTGTGTGTGTGTGCGTGTGTTCCTACAGATGGCTAACCTGGGTACCTCCCTGTGTTGTGTGGTTCTGGCGGCGGTGGTGGTGGCTTATGCTCAGAGACGCAGCCAACTGGGTGAGTTCCCCTCCGTCGTATTACCCTCTATTGTCTGTGATTATGAACCAAAGACACACACTTTATGTTATAAAGACACACACTTTATGTTTGTTTGAACGTCATCCGAGATCCCCCTCCTTCCTGCTCCAATAACCGGGCTGGTGATCAATATCGTCAATCACTAATCACTAATCACTAATCACTCATTAATCAGTTGGGCCGTCGTTCTCCCTCTGGAGGCTCTGTCTGAGGTCAGAGGTCACTGGAGTAGAGGAGATACGGTAGACATTAGGAGAGATACAGTATAGGTACAGGAGAGAGTCGATGTACAGTAGAGACACAGAGATACAGTATAGGTACAGGAGAGAGTCGATGTACAGTAGAGACACAGAGATACAGTATAGATACATGAGAGACGATTTACAGTAGAGACAGAGATATTGTATAGATACATGAGAGACGATTTACAGTAGAGACAGAGCAGAGATACAGTATAAATACATGATAGACGATTTACAGTAGAGACAGAGCAGAGATACAGTATAAATACATGAGTCGATTTACAGTAGAGACACAGAGATACAGTATAGATACATGAGAGTCGATTTACAGTAGAGACAGAGCAGAGATACAGTATAAATACATGAGTCGATTTACAGTAGAGACACAGAGATACAGTATAGGTACATGAGAGAGTAGATGTACAGTAGACACAGTAGATACAGTAGATTGCATTACAGTAAGTTATAGAGGAGATACAATAGAGAGTAGAGATACAGTAGATACACAGTAGAGATACAGTATATGTAAAATAGAGATATAATAGAGACACATACATACTGTAGAGACACCGTAGAGACAAGTACAGATACACAAGAAAGTAGAGATACAGTAGAGACGCAGTAAAGAATGCTGTAGATACTAGAGATACAGGTAAGATACAGTGTAGATGGAGATACAGTGGAGATACATTAGAGATACAGTGAACACAGCCAGAGAGGGAATGTATTATGTCGTTATGATATATTAAATATAATCTATGTTCTATATTTTTAGTGTGGTTGATACTGCAGGCACATCTACTGTTCTTCAGAAGTTCTTTGTGCAGTTAACTGCTCCTGCATACTGTCAGCTACAGAAACCATTCAACTATCAAAAGGTCCATCTCTTTAACGACATGGTGGCTATCTCTCTGCCTTTTTCTCTTTCAACTATAATGCTTTCTCGCCTTTTTTTTTTTTACAATGTAAGTCAATGGGCGGACACTTCGCTGACACTTCAACTACTTCAGACGTCGTAACTTGGTCAATTTTCAACGTTATTCTTCGTTCAACCATTTAACAAATCAACACACTTGTATCTTCAATAATCTGAAAAAAAACGAATTTCGATTACCTTTATACTTTTTTCAGAATCACAGTTTAAGTTCCATGTCCGCCTCGTCTTCAGTCGGTCTCACTGGTCCACGCTGAGGTTAGACAGCGGAGGACGTGCCGGCAGGGTTGCCAGATTGGGCGGTTTACCTGTCTGCGACATTTTAGCAAGCACACTCTCGCAGTTTGTTAGGACGAAGTACATTCCAGTTTAAGATGTGCTCAATAATGCACATCAAGATAAACTGTGTTTTTATGTGTGTGTGTGTGTGTGTGTGTGTGTGTGTGTGGGGGGGGTGGGGGTGTTTGGGGTGATGTTATGTTATTTATGGTCCATATCCTGATTGAGAACTATACTTATCTTTCATCCCTCACTGCCCTCATCCTCCTGAATAAATCTCCTCTTCCACCTCTCTCTCCCTCTTAATTCAGTCGTATTCAAGGCTTTGTTTGCATGCTGCAGGCGCACAGAATCATGTAACAAGTCCTGGTGACAGTGTTGTCATGTTGATGCTGTTTTTGTCAATTGTGATTGTGTTGCTGTCCTGGTGGTGGTGGTTTTGTCATGGTAATGTTATTGTCATGGTGATTATGTTGTTACGGTGATGAAGTTATCATGGTGATGGTCCTTTGATGGTGATGCTGTTGTTACGGTGATGCTGTTTTCATGGTGATGCTGTTGTCATGGTGATGGAGTTATCATGGTGATGGTCCTTTGATGGTGATGCTGTTGTTACGGTGATGCTGTTTTCATGGTGATGGTGTTGTCATGGTGATGGTGTTGTCATGGTGATGGTGTTGCTATGGTGATGGTGTTGTCATGGTGATGGTGTTGTCATGGTGATGGTGTTGTCATGGTGATGGTGTTGATGGTGTTGCCATGGTCATTCAGATCAAATTTATTTATCTTAAAGTTTTGTTGTGTCCTAGTTGTATGTGCTTGTACCCCTGTAGTAATACATGGAGTTGTGTGTGTGTGTGTGTGTGTGTGTGTGTGTGTGTGTGTGTGTGTGTGTGTGTGTGTGTGTGTGTTACTACTGTAGTAAGAACTGTGTAGTTGTTTTTTGTGTCTGTGTGTGTGTGTGTGTGTGTGTGTGTGTGTGTGTGTGTGTGTGTATTCCCGTCGTAATGCATGCTGTGAGTTTGTGTGTTTTGAGTTTGCTAGACATGTGGTAAAACAAATCAGCTTCAACACAACGCTGTCTGCGTGGCTGTTATTGGGACGGTGACGCTGTGGTTGCCATGGTAACACTGTCTGTTCCTTCAACACAGGGTGACGTGTGATGTGTGCAAAACGTGTGAAGAACACACGCCTTCTCAGTGACCATCCCTCATGTTTCTATTATTAACGTGTGTTTGCATTGATGCACCGACAGACATACGACAGAACGTCAACTTGAGGGCAACATACCATATCCAGTCTGAGGAGGTTAGGGGGAGTGTGTGTGTGTGTGTCTGTGTGTGTCTGTGTGTGTGTCTGTGTGTGGCGTGTGTGTGTGTGTGTGTGTCTGTGTGTGTGTCTGTCTGTCTGTCTGTCTGTCTGTCTGTGTGGTGTGTGTGTGTGTGTGTGTGTGTGTGTGTGTGTGTGTGTGTGTGTGTGTGTGTGTGTGTGTGTGTGTGTGTGTGTGTGCCGTGTGTGTGTGTGTGTGTGTGTGTGTGTGTGTGTGTGTGTGTGTGTGTGTTACTCTGCCCGCTGGTAGAATCACAAACTGATCTTAGTCCACTTAGGGCTATCGGACTATCAACCGTTATGTCAACGAAAGTCTTAATCCTGTACATGCACCAACACACTGTAGCTACACACAGCTACACACTGTAGCTACAGGCAGCTACACACTGTAGCTACACACAGCTACACACTGTAGCTACACACTGTAGCTACAGGCAGCTACACACTGTAGCTACACACAGCTACACACTGTAGCTACAGGCAGCTACACACTGTAGCTACACACAGCTACACACTGTAGCTACACACTGTAGCTACACACAGCTACACACACTGTAGCTACAGGCAGCTACACACACTGTAGCTACACACAGCTACACACTGTAGCTACAGGCAGCTACACACACTGTAGCTACAGGCAGCTACACACACTGTAGCTACACACAGCTACACACTGTAGCTACAGGCAGCTAAGCACACTGTAGCTACACACAGCTACACACTGTAGCTACATGAATATATGCTTGGTCTGCTTAAACCTGCTGGCGAGGCTAACTGAGCGAGTGTTAGAGTAATACGGTATCGATGCTCAGAGTGATGCGTTTCATTCTGGAACTGCCTCTCCTGACAGAGAGACATGCTGCTGCTGATGGATGGAGCCGGACCTGCTTAGCACAGCTGGAATATCACACATGCACACTCTTTTCTCTCTCTCGCTCTCGCTCTCTCTCTCTCTTTCTCTCTCTCTCTCTCTCTCCCTCTGTCTCTCTCTGGTAGTGCCGTGCTGGTATGTGGTTGAGTTGGTTGATGAATGAGTGTGTCGCCGTGTTAAAAGACAATAATGTTTTACTGCGAGCACTCCTCTGATTGGCTGGACTACCAGCTGGTTTATAGTCGACTAGAGAGATGGACATGTCTAGAATAACCCAGAGGTCTGACTCCTACCTGGTGTGAGATAACAAGAGAACATTAGTCATCTTCATCTTCAATGAAACCCACACCCCCTCTCTCTCTCTATCTCTCTCTCTTTCTCTCTCTCTCTCTCTCTCTCTCTCTCTCGCTCTCTCTCTCTCTCTCTCGCTCGCTCTCTCTCTCGCGCGTGCTCTCTCGCTCTCTCTCTCTCCGTAGTCTCCGTGCTCCGTCCTTCTCCTCCTCTCCTCTCCTTTCCTCCTCTCCTCATTTCTGTCTCCTCTCTCCTCTTCTCCTTTCATCTTATCTCCCTCCTCTCTCCTCTCTCTTCCTCCCCCTGCTCTCCTCTCCTCTCTCCTCTCTCCTCCTGTCCTGTCGTCCTCCCCCTCCTCTCTCCTCTCTCCTCTCTCCTCCGGTCCGGTCGTCCTCCCCCTCCTCTCCTTACCTCCTCTCCTTACCTTTCCAAGGTCATGTTATATCTGCAGTCTCTATAATGATGTGGTGATTTAGTCTGCTTTCATCCAGGAGACTCAGAATATTGTCATATATTACACACCATTAATTAAGATGGCCCCTTTCCCCTCTAGCTCACACACACTCCCACATAAACACACACACACACACACACACACACACACACACACACACCACACACCCACACCTCTGATCTGCCTCACTTGTTTTATCTATTTCCATTAATGATCCTCTCAGAAAGACAGACAGTAGCAGACAGATAGACAGGCCGATACGTAGACG
This sequence comes from Micromesistius poutassou, assembly GCF_964030765.1. Classification (NCBI taxonomy): domain Eukaryota; kingdom Metazoa; phylum Chordata; class Actinopteri; order Gadiformes; family Gadidae; genus Micromesistius; species Micromesistius poutassou. The sequence continues at coordinate 859,200 of NC_140288.1, read as the reverse complement.
GACAGGTAGACAGACAGACAGACAGACAGACAGACAGACAGACAGACAGACCGTTAGACAGGGGGTTATACTGAGTGTATGTGGTAAGGTACTGTACTTTTTTCTATGCAGTCTATTAACAAACACACACACACACACACACTTGTAAATGTACACACACACACACTTGTAAATGTATTGAATGAAATTTTATCCACCTGTAATGAAATTAGTAAACCATGCTGCACATGTTATGGTAATGAGTACAAAGTGGCATGATTATTCATGAGCAGTCGGAGCAGCTCTGTAGCAGCGTTTTATCAACACAAGGTTACATCGTTTCTGTGGCTAGGTGTCAGCTGTTGTTTCTAATCATTACATCCACCAGGGGGTCTGTGTAGGTATGTGTGCAAGGCAGTGACACGCCATCAAATGTAATACACCCGTTGGTCCGCTTTAGCTTCCAAATGAGTTGCCCACGTTCGTATTAACCTGGATCCAACGGTTAAATACCCGGATTACAGCGCTACTAGCCTGAGTCAACATCACGTGAACTGTCAACCTTCTGTCTGCAAACACTGAACAGAACGGCTGACTTTCCTATTAATCTCAGTGGCAAATTTCAAAAAGTGTGTTTGAGCAAGAAATGTGCGTTTTATTTTCATAGACATCGTTCGGTCATCGATGTTGATTTTGCTCGTTATTACAAATGCTCGTTCAGGTCTCGCCATAAAATAGGTTTCTATTCTTGCTATGGTGGACGTTATGGACGATGCAATCACTGCAATCACAAAGCGTGCTTGTTGTTTGCTTCATTGTCTTTGCGTTGTGTAATTATCTGTTATGTTAAGTGTTATTTTATGTTCCTGTTTGATGTTTATTGGGGGGGGGGGGCGGATAGGATTGGATGTAAATCAGACAAAATAACCTTGAAGGATTTTAGTCAGTATGTTTACCAAAAATGATTTATCTTGAATGTAAGTAGGGTTTTTGAAGATTTTGTAAGGACTACTTAAACTTTCAACATGGTGGTCGTAGCTCTACAGGAAGTGATGTAATTAGCAGTTGACCTCTGGGTCAAAAATATTTGGGAAGTAGCTATATATGGGTCGTGTTTTGTATGAAAATAGTTCTCACTGACATACAAGATTATCCATTTGGTGGCTTAAGCCTTTCAGTGAAGTGATGCAAATCCTGACAAGAACTAAAAACAACACCATTCAACAGAATGATCTGGGAGTCCGCTAGAGACCCTTCTGAATATCAGAAATGACATTAAGGGCAATTTTGGGATTTCTGATTCTAGCTCTACAGGAAGTGATCCATTTGAGTACGTAGACAAACAGGAAGTAGAGCATAAATAGATGAGCCAGGGTTCAAGGACACTTGGGAGTGAGCTAGAGACTCTGGGTCTGTTTTATGTGAGAGAGGTCTTAAAGGACATGTACGATTATACATGTTGATGCTCTGGTCCCACAGGAAGTGATGCAATTTGTAGTTGGACACGATTTGGTCAAGTTCACTTTGAAGTAAGCTTGAGACCAAGGGTCTCTTTTATGTTAAAGAGGGTCTCAAGAACATATACCCTTATCAATGTAGGGGTTCAAGCCTTAAAGCAAATGAGATTCTCACCCAGCAGTATGCTTCTGAGATTCAACACGCATATCTGAGAATCAGAGTTCGATCAACTACTAATTGCATCACTTTCTGTTGCCCTAGAGCTTCCAAACAGAGCATTTTATTAGATATAAATGCAATTATTCATATAAAAGAGACCAGGCATCTCTATCTTACTCCCAAGTCATTCTAGGCTGCCTTCTATGCTGTGTTTCTCTGTGTCTCCTGATGACCTCCTCCTGTCAGCCACCAAATGGATATTTTTGTATGTCCTTGTAATGCCCCCTTTCATACAAAAACAGGCCCATGTCTCTAGTGAGCTAGAGACATGGGCCTAGACAAGCGTCCTGGACTCCTCGGTCACCTGCTATTTGCATTCCTCCCTGTAGGGCCTTGACCCCCATGTTCATTTATTTTAGCAGACTTTTTAAGGTATTTGTAAATCTTAGATGCATACAGTCAAGTGCAATTATTTTTGGTGATATTTCACTAAAATCCTTTAAGGTTATTATGCTTGACTTACATAAACCCACATTTCCCCATTGGGGCGCCTGTTTACCTTATCTTCCTGATGAAACTATTCCTGCCATCCCAAAGGCTCTAGTTCGGTCCAAGATGGTAAATATGCTGTGTGGGGACAGAGAGCTCAGTTCTGTCTGATTATGCACGGAATTCACATCCAATCATGACAAACTTGCATTGGCAAGTTAGAGTGATTTGACTGATTACAAATTGAAGATACAAGTGAACGTACCATTGACGCTGGACCATTCAATCAAGCAGAACAGCAAACGTGCGCTTCCAGGTGTCGACAGAGGGAATTAAGTTCAACAGCTCGAATGTGATGATATGACAGCTGCTGTTGAAACTGTTTGCATTTGACTTTTGTGCGTCATCTTAAATATTGACATGAGGAAGATACAGGAGTCAATCTCCCACCCACACAAAATACAAGCAATGCTGTGGTATCATTTAGCACCACCATCATTTAGCACCAGCATCAGTTAGCACCACCGTCCTCCTAATGGAATGCCCCACTGAGACACATGCACAATTTCCCAACGACTGGGCGATCATATATTCTAGTCATATAGTCCAAAATCATAGGAGGCCAGCTCTCCTACTGGAGGGCTGCGATGGCACTGTGGGAAGTCTGCCGGACATCCAGAGAAGAGGAGAAAACGTGCCTTCCTATGGGCACAACGTCATCAAACTGTTACCAACATAAAACAATGAATGGCCCAGATTACTACACAACACAAAGACAATGATCTGAACCCAACGTAAGCTACATGGTGTCAGCCACGTCCGTGTCCATAGCAACCACCATCACTGGCATAAGATAATTGTGATATTAATATTTTTGGTTGTACCCATCTTGGATGCATTCATATTTATAACATGACACTGAACACAATGCATTTAAATTAGAGCCAATCAGACAATTAAGGAAAATAAACTGAGCAAGCAATGAATTTGCAAACATTTAAGATTTGTGCAAAAAAAAAGTACGCTAATACGTTCTGGTCATCTAATGCCCAGAACGTAATAACTAGAACATAATGACCAGAACGTATCCCAGCCGGTCTTCATCTTCACACAACACTGGTCTTTCTGTTAGAGCGAGCCTGGAGAGCAGACAGGAGTATGAATCTCAGGCGTTATGAAGTTGTTTCACCGTAGTCAATTGATATATATTCTACTCCATGGACTTAATATATATACATTTATAAAACCGGTGGCTTAAATCAAGCGATCTGATTGGTTCCCAACTGTTGTATAATGAGCGTATACACACAGCTATGACGCCCGTTCAGTTTACAGAGTTCAGTATCACTCTGTGCCTTTAACTGTTGTTTATTTATATATAAAAGCAATAGCGTAGTTCACTGAAGCCTAAAAACATGTTGATTGCTGGAGAGGGTGGAAATGTTGTAAAGCAATAGGCACACGGTCAGTGAACTCGATAGTAGGCTAAATTGCCGGTGAACCGAGCTACCGTCTCTAGCCTTCTCTCTGAAGGACGCTACAGTGTGTTGCATAGCAACCGCCGTACACTTTGCAGGCAGCCAGGAGGAACTACTTTTTTGTATTCGTTAAAAAAAAAATGCTTTTCAGACTTTCTCGCTTTTTCAAAATTGAGGGTGTCTATGACTTTCATTTCGCCGTACCTACGTAACCATAACCGGAGGGTCGGGGACAACGGCCCTTAACTGTGGTATAACGAGAACATACCACAGCCTGCCGTGATCTAGTGCTTAAATATATACTATCTCAATAAGTCCATCAACGTGTCATGGTAATCTTGGCCATCTGAATTCAGCATGCATCTATATTCAACGGGCCACTTCAGAGAGAGAATAAGAGAATATGAAACAGAAGAAAAGTAATAAATAATTCAGTTTTTCCTGATGTAACCAATCTCAGAGATGGCTGTCCTCGTTAGCTCCTCAGACCCTAAAGCATCAGAGGACAGACTCCAGGTGGAGAGAAACCCGAGTTCTCCTTGCAGGGGGCTGCAGCGTGACACGACCCGTAGACCCAGCTGGGCACTGTGGTACTAGGTGTGTGTGCGTGTGCGTGTGCGTGTGTGTGTGTGCGTGTGTGTGTGTGTGTGTGTGGGTCAGTCGACGTGTCCCTCCTCTCCTCCTTCCGTCCTCCTCTCTCCCCTCCTCTGCTCCCCATCTCCTCTTTCATCTCTCTCCCGTCCCCCCTCTCTCTCTCTCTCCCTGCCTCTCTCTCTCATCTCCTCCACCCTCTCTTCCTCCTCCCTCCTCCTCTCCCCACGTCGTCGGCCATGTGTACAGGGTGCTGGGCGTGAGAGCCAACAACACGCCCAGCGGTCTGTCTTCCACGCTAGCAGCTAGCTAATGCTAATGATACTTAATGCAGATGAGGCCACCACCATTGGTCCCAATTATCTGGAGAGGGAAGAGATCAAAGAAGCATTCTCTTTTGTCACACACAAGCACGCATGCACACACGCACAAACACGCACACACACACACACACACACACACATATACACACAGGAACGTAGTCAGACAGGCAGGCAGACAGAAAGACAGACAGGCCGACAGACAGAGAGATAGTCAGACAGACAAACACAAGATTGGTGTTAGCTTGGCGTGGTATCTTCTGGTATTAAAAATAGATGTGTCCGTTTGAAGGCATGAAATAAACGTGAACCATACAGCTAACATCTGGATCAGGTCTGGCAGAATACCCAGACATCAGCGAGGCCCGGGGGGGGGGAGCGGGAGAGCCAGGTGTCGCTTAGCTCCTAGCTCCGAGACAAAACAAGAGAAGGACCCGGTATAGAAACCAGGCTCACACTAACGCTAACCCCCGCTATGTTGAACCTAAAACATGCTCACGCTAATATTAACCCGCTATGTTTAATCAAAACCATGCTAACAACTAATGCTAAGCCGCCTGTCATAAATATAAACCACGCTAAAGCTAATGCTAACGCTAACTAGCTTAGTGTTTAACTTAAACCAGGCTAACTCTAACGCCAACCCCCTGCAGCTAACATAAACCATGCTAACATTAGCGCCATCATCCCCGTGTTTAACCTAAACCAGGGTAACGCTAAAGCTACCCCCCCCCCAATGTTCAACATAAACCATGCTAACACTGAACCATTAAAAATAGTAATGGTTATAGAACTTGGGTTTCTCTCTACATGTTCATAAACCATGCTAACGCTGAAGCTAACCCCCTCTATTGAACCAGTTCATAAACCATGCTAACGCTGAAGCTAACCCCCTCTATTGAACCAGTTCATAAACCATGCTAACGCTGAAGCTAACCCCCTCTATTGAACCAGTTCATAAACCATGCTAACGCTAACCCCCCCCCCAGTGTTTAACCTAAACCACGCTAACACTGAGCCCGCTGTGCCCGTCTCTCAGTGGCCAGGAACCAGTACGAGAGGATGGGCAGCGACGTCACCATGCAGTGCGGTTTCCTCGACGACGAGGCGTCGGTGTCGTGGAAGGTGAACGGCACGGACGTGCGCGCGCGGCACCGCGTGGACGGGCCGCGGCTGGTCCTCACCCACGTGGACCTCGGACACAACGGCCTCTACAGCTGCTTCCAGAACCCCCGAGGGGAACGCCGGGACACCATCATCCTCCGCATCGGCAGTAAGGACGCTACGCTACGCTACGAGCTACAGGACGCATGCTACCTGATACATGATGAACACTACATGATACCTGATACATGATGAACACTACATGATACATGATACATGATGAACACTACATGATACCTGATACCTGATACATGATGAACACTACATGATACCTGATACATGATAAACACTACATGATACCTGATACATGATGAACACTACATGATACATGATGAACACTACATGATACCTGATACATGATGAACACTACATGATACATGATGAACACTACATGATACCTGATACATGATGAACACTACATGATACATGATGAACACTACATGATACCTGATACATGATGAACACTACATGATACCTGATACATGATGAACACTACATGATACCTGATACATGATGAACACTACATGATACCTGATACATGATGAACACTACATGATACCTGATACATGATGAACACTACATGATACCTGATACATGATGAACACTACATGATACATGATAAACACTACATGATACCTGATAAACACTACATGATACCTGATACATGATGAACACTACATGATACATGATACATGATGAACACTACATGACATATGATACCTGATACATGATAAATGCTACATGATACCTGATACATGATGAACACTACATGATACATGATACCTGATACATGATACATGATAAACACTGCATGACTTATGATACATGATGAATACTACATGACACATGATACCTGATACATGATAAACACTACATGATACCTGATACATGATGAACACTACATGATACCTGATGAGTAAGGATGCTACATGCTACATGCTACACCACCCGCTACATGCTAGTAGTCACAACAATCAAACTACCT
>NC_140288.1:840077-845077 GCF_964030765.1 Micromesistius poutassou | reverse complement strand
TCATTACCATTCAATGAGACCTCTCATTACCCTTCAATGGGACCTCTCATTACCCTTCAATGAGACCTCTCCATTACCCTTCAATGAGACCTTGCCATTACCCTCATTCACATCACTCCATTATCCTTCAATTACTACTCTCATTATCCTCCAACTGCATGTTCATTATCCTTTCATCTTACGGCACCATGTGTGTTATAACATGCATCAACATACATAACATGTTTATTATACTTTGGTGTTCATGTGCATTTATAACATGTGTTATAACATCCATGTCATAACATGTTACTCACAGACATTATGTGTGTGTTAGGTGTATGATACCATGTGCATTATAACATGTGTGTGTTAGGTGTATGATACCATGTGCATTATAACATGTGTGTGTGATCACATGTGTGTTGTAACCCGTCTCTCACCAGACATAACATGCGTGTTCTGGACGTGCAGAAGGACAGCGTCCATAAGAACAAGATCCATGTGTTGTTCCCAGAAGTCTTCTCCAGCTTCCCCTACCGCGTCAACGTCACCGCCACCAACGCCCTCGGCTCCGCCTCCTACGCCATCTCCTTCGAGGAGTCCAGCATAGGTAAGGAGGGGAGGGGGGAGGAGATAGAGGAGGAGGAGGAGGAGGAGGAGATAGCGAGGGAGGAGGAGGAGGAGGAGAGGGAGCAGAGGCAGAGGAGGTGGTATAGAGGAGGAGGAGGAGGTAGAGGGGAGGAGGAGGTGGTAGAGGAGGAGGAGGAGGAGGAAGAGGAGGAGGAGGAGGTAGAGGGGGAGGAAGAGGAGGAGGAGGTAGAGAGGGAGGAGGAGGAGGAGAGGGAGCAGAGGCAGAGGAGGTGGTAGAGGAGGAGGAGGAGGTAGAGGGGGAGGAGGAGGTAGAGGGGGGTGGGGGAGGAGGGGGAGGAGGAGGAGCAGGAGGGTGTGGGGGAGGAGGTAGAAGAGGAGAAGGGGGAGGCAGAGGAGGAGGAGCTAGATGAGAAAGCAGAGGGGAGCAGGAGGCGAAGGAGGAGGAGGAGGAGGAGGAGGAGGAGGAGGCTTTCCACATGTTTGAGAGCAATGCAAGCGTGTCAGGGAACATGAGGAACATGTGGACACCACAGGGAGTCTCCTGTTTATACTGAGGAGGAAAGAGGAAAGGAGGGGAGAGGAGGGAGGAGGAGGGGAGAGGAGGACGGGGAGCAGCAGCAGGAGGAGGAGGAGGAGGAGGAGGAGGAGGGAGGAGGAGTAAAGATCATCTCCTCTGACGTTTCCCCAGTGAAACCGGACCCCCCCGAGCGCGTGGTGGCCACGCCCATCCCCAGCAACGTGCGGCGGCTGGAGGTGTCGTGGACCAGCCCGTCCAGCTGGCCCGAGGTCGACTCCTTCCCCCTCAAGTACTTCCTGCGCTACCGGCCGCTCATCAAGGACCAGTGGCAGCACGTGAGTCCTCCTCCGTCCTCACTCCGCTGCTGCCGCCCTGGGCTCGAGGCCCGCCTGGCTGCCCGGCCGCGCCCTCTCCGTCGGCGGGGGCGTCGTCTGGGGCGACTGGTTCCCTGCTGCTGGTCCCCAGTTTGTAGTGGTTCTCCGCAGTGGGCAGTGGGCGCGGCCCCAGTGCCCCAGTCCGTCCTCGTACCGTCCCATTGTTGTGATACTGTGAGCACTATTAGGGTTACAGTAGGAGTGGTGTCATCGCTGTTAATATTTGTATTCTTTGAATTGCTTTTATTGCTATTACCATTATTGTTATTTATCATTTTTAGATTTTTTTTGAATGATATTACTATCATTTTATATAATTATTATTATTATTATTATTATTATTATTATTAAATACTATCATTATTACTATTGCCTTCATAGTATTAGTAGTATGAATAGTAGTATTTTAGGGACTTTTATGAATTGTATTATCTTGATAGTATTAGCTTTATTAGTAGTAGTATTATTATCTTTATAATATTAGTAGTAGTATTAGTAGAAGTATCTTTATTAGTAGTATTGGTAATATGAAGTGCTATTATCATTATAACTGATAGTGTTGGTATCAGCAGTGTTAGTAGTATTGGTAGAAGTATCTTTATTAGTAGTATTGGTAATATAACTGACAGTGTTAGTAGTGTTGGGTTCCAGCAGGTGGCTGCAGGCCCCTATAGCTCTGCCAGTCGTATCGTTGTTATCCCCTAATGTGGGGAGTATCAGCCAATGGGCTGATCTCCTAAACACCCCCCCCCCCCCCCAAACGTGGGCCCCAGATCAAGAGCCCACTCAGAAGGGACCGCCAAAAGATAAGCCCCCCCCGGCCTGATGGGGGCACTACGACGTCACCAGCACCTCAAATAGACCCCCGCTCTGCGGCGCCGGGCTCAGAGGAACCGTGTCTAGGAGGGTTAAGGGTCAGCGCTCTAATTGGTCAGGCAAGAGGAAGGGGATTGACCTTACAACATGGCCGCCAGAGGACAACAAATGGCCAATCAGATTCAAGGAGCCAAAGGGCAGGGCTGCCCTGAGCCAATGATCCTCCACCGGGGCGCGCCGAGAGAGGGGCAGGTGGGCTGGAGGTGACTCGGTCCACAGAGGCTCAGTCCGGCCGCGTGGACGCTGCAGCCACAGCGGGAGGAGTGGCGCTCTCTTGCTAAGAAATATATATATATATATATATATATATATATATCGTTATTTCTGGCCATTTGATAAATGGTGCTTAAGTCACTAACGTTCACGTACAGATTCGTCGACCTGAAGCCAATATTAATTCGTGATACCTCTTTGTGGGTTTGGGTGGGTGTTGAAATGACGTGATAAAAGCCTTTTCATAAGACCATAACTTTAAAAGTACGAACAGAGGAACAACTCTAAACAGAAATGGCCGCTGCCCCCCCCCCCCCCCCCCCCCCCCCTCTCATCTCTCCTTATCATTCATGCATTTGAAGAGCGCGCCGTTGCCTTGACGCTGGCGTTATAGCGGCCGTTAAAGACAGAGTGGTCTGGTCTCCTGTGCAGCTAGTGGAACACGAGGCTCTGAGCTGCGCCTAATGCCGCTGATATATTCTGCTTACTGCACACACGCCCTCGCCATGTTCAAATAAATAACCCCATCTTATAGCCGATTAAACAAGGTTTTCACTCCATCGACTGAACAGGGCCGTTCGTTAGTAACAGACTAACAGATCCTGCATTCGATCCACCAGACACACCGATTACTCAATTCGGTCGGCCCGTTTCTGACGGCCGGGGTTTGCCCTGTTGGTGCTCGTCGTGTCGGCTGCTCTGCAACCCTGGATCCTGGAGTGCTGCAACATGTTTTATATTCTCTTAAACAAAAGCAATGGAAGCCTGAGCAGTTATTTGCCGATTGAAAGTCAAACACATTAAAGACAGAAGACAAGCATTGTCACACCTAGTAGTTTCATTGCAGGGACAGTTTCAAAAGTAAAACAATTATCTAGAGTCTACATGTTTATTTTTAGTAATATTATTTAGCCATTCCACCGTTTGTTATTGCCAGTTTTATTATTATTATTATTCCGCCACATTCTCTAGTTTCGCATGTTGCCCTGGCTCACTTTTACCCAAATGTTCTCATTGCTACAGACGTCCAAATCAAACGTCCAAATCTATTGCAGTGAAACTGTTGAACTCCATCCAGTAGACGTCGTGACAAACAACCAAACTAGCAGCCTGATCCACACATGAGCGGCGCGAGAGGAGAGAGGCGCATCACTGAGGATGCTTGTATGTTTGGTTTGTATTCACAGCAATGGTTTCCCATTTGCTTAGTTTGTTGGCAGTGGTCGTTTAATGGTTGGTTATCCAACTCTGGATTATAGGATGGAAATTTGGTTGTCAATGGAGAGCTTAGACGAGGTCAGAACATGACACATGGCAGCCCTCAGCTCTAATGGGAATGCAATTATTATAAAAAGGTTTGCTGATGTTTTAACACGGAGTTCGAGGTGTTTGTATCGTGTATGTTTCGCTGTGATTATAGCGGTAGCTTATGTGGAATTGAAGCGCTGTTTTTCCGACTCAAACAGCCACAGTGTCCCTCTGCTCTTTCCTTCAGAAAGAACCATCAATTGCTGCTGCTTGACTGACTGTCATCAGCGCCTGGCTGGATAGTCGCTCTACAACGTAGCACTTTCCGCTGGCAAGAAGGCAACAATACACCCAAAACCAATTTATTCAGAGATGAATGTATTTTACACTTTCTCAATTATCGCTCACTCTGTCGGTCGGGATTTTGAGTTGGCCCAACATGAGATCCTTTTGACCCTGTTATAAAGCCCTAGTTCATACAGGAATACCCTGCTATATACTACAGACGGTGTCATTGAGAACTCGTCTGATGTCGTAACTGTCATCCTTCTAACAGTCAAATAATCCCAAAGGCCAATTGCTTCAATCTATAAAACAATTCTCACAAAAATCATTTTACTATCTTCTTTGTGACCATCTTTCTAATGGAAATTGGATTGTCTTTGTTGGAATCTCCAGAGGCTCATTAGTCAACAGTACCAGAAGAAGTTCTTTAGTTCAAAACCGTTGGGCTGCTTCAGCAAAAACGTCTTCCCACCGCCCCCCCCCCCTCGCATTGGACGTTAGTAACCATAGCGCCCAGAGACTCCGCCCACTTCGCACCAAACCCACTCTGCACTATCACCGTGTCGTGGCGTGGCGACGGGGACGGGAGCCCGGGGTCAGCAGGTCACTGCAGCTCCGCCGCCCGTACACCGACCACGACCACGGAAACACAACACAGCTGACCGACGCACGCAACGCTCACGACGACAATGTACAAAACATCACAACAGAACAAGAACACAATTACACCACAACGCCGACCCACCCCCTGCCCTGTGAACCCCGCTGAGGGCGCCTCAAAGCTCCAACCAGGTGGGGAAGACGACCTCCCACAATCCCTTGCGACACCCTGACGACCGCCCTGACGACCGCCCTGACGACCGCCCTGACGACCGCCCTGACGACCGCCCTGACGACCGCCCTGACGACCGCCT
>NC_140288.1:808409-835909 GCF_964030765.1 Micromesistius poutassou | reverse complement strand
CTGGTTCACAGGTGGCAGCCTGTTCCGCAGGGAGGGCTGCTGATTTCTTTGTTACTGAAAGGAGCCGGCTGCTGAATACGGGATGGGCAGCAGGTGGACAGTGAGGAACGTCCATCTCTTAACGGTTCATCTTTCTGGATCCGGAAGGGGTCGTCTGATTCAATAGGAATAATTGAATTCCGTATTTGCAAATAATCACACCTGAGAGAAATCATGTTGATTGCAAATGGCAGTGGACCAATGACCTCGAGGCCGACCAAGGCTATAGGTTGCAATGTTTTGACTTTGAGTCTTCACAGAGAACTAACGGCATTCTATTTGTAAGAGAACATCTAAACCAGCGAAGAGAAGAACCTTTGATGAAAACATAATACTGTAGACGATGAAGTGGAAGACTGTTCAGGGTGTTCAGTCGTGTCGAAGGCAGCACTGAGGTCCACAGTGAGGAGATCATTGACCTCTCTGGTCACAGCAGTTTCAGTGGAGCAGAAAGACATGAACCCAGATTGAAAGGGTTCAAATATGCTGTTAATCATCAGATGATTGATGGTTTGGTCGGCTACAATTCTTTCCAGTACTTTAGAAAGGAAAGGAAGGTTAGAAATGGGCAGATGGCTGCTGAGTCCTTCAGGGCCCAGCAGCTTCTTGGATCGAGGTTCACCGCAGCGGTCTAGGAGGTAGAGGGAACTATTCCAGGAGACAAGGACAGGTTCGTGATGTTGAGCCCAGCAGGTCCAACCGTTTGGAGGACTAAAGAGTCTTTGAAGGGAGAGCATCCAGCGTACAGGTTGTGAGATGAGACGCCCGTGTCAGCTTTGAAATTCAACATGTGGTGCCGCTTTCGTATGATGAAGAGCAGGGGAAGCATCAATTTATTTTCTAATTAATTGCTTGCCGAGTTGCTTGCCGAGGTGGAAAAGCCCATTTTCTGAGGTTGTTTTTGCGGTTTTGAAGCTGAGCAGTCGTACCATGCAAGATGATAAACTTCATGTTTAGTCCAACGTCGTTTGTGTTTGAGCTTTCTGCCGCTTCGCTTCAAGGTGCAAGTGTCACTCTCAGAGGAGGAAGTTGAAGAAATATAGACGTTTTTTGCAGATTTGCTGCTGCCTTGTAATTTATATTCAAAGGGCTCTCTCTCGGTAGCCGAGTGTGTTGGGTAAAACACTCGGTTATGTTTTTCGTTAAACATTAATAAATAAATTACATATACCTATAAAGGTTATGTTGTCCTGAACCTGATGCCTACAGGCGTTATCGGCCCCAGCAGAGTCAGTGGAGGAGTGGGGACCTCTGAGATGATTGACCTTGATAATGTTGAACGCTGGCACTCAATTCACAGGATTTCAGCCGCCCAAAAAACTCAATAATCTCAAAATCAATTTGAGAGAAAAACTTTGTTGAGTAAACAACGTGTCAAAGAACTCTGGCCAGAACAACCTGACATCCGAATCAGAAAGAAGGCGTACGAGCAACGCCAACTGTGATACATATTTTAGGCTATTTCCTTCATTGTGTGTGGGTATTATAATGAGCGCTGTTCTACATTAAATCCTAACGCTCCCTTGAACCCAGACCGGCCCCACGGCCCCCGCGCCGCTTCAGGGGCCTTGGCCGACACAGGGCCCACCCTCTGCCCTACGCCCACCCTGACCCTCAGGGCGGGGCGGGAGGGGCTCACCACACCAGCAGACCCCACACCCGGTGGGGGCGGTGTGGGTCCTGTTGGGAAAAACAGTCTGTCTAGTTTACCTGACCAGATGAAATGAGACGGAGAGGTAATAAAGTCTGGCAGCACGAGGGCCTCGGATTTATTGAGTAAAGTGGAAAAGGTAATACAGATTCATAAAGCGTGAAAGATCGAATATTCTACGTCCCCTAACAGCGCTGAGGTCGTCTGGAGCTTCGCCTCCGTGGAGGTTCTGCTTCAGAAGAGCACACCGTGAAACTTATAGTATCTTTCCTAGCCAGGTGTGTGTGGTAGACTTTGTGTGGGTTATCGAGGGTTCTCTTGTCCCTGAGCCTCCGGGTCGTGTTGTCTTTCTGTGTGATATGTGGGTCCTCGCCATCCAGCTGTGGCAGAGTGTTCTCCGCAGACTGATAGGGGGGCTCGAGGGTCATCTTGACCCTCTTGAATGTGTGGTGTGTTGTGTTCGTTAGGTTTGGACCCAGAGTTGACTATATTCGTAATGTAATGTGTCCGTTAGGTTATTTTTGCCCATCAGTGTACCGTCCCACCTCTGGCCATTCCCTCGCCGCTTGCCACAATAATTAGTCCCTCCTACATTCCTACCGATGTACCGTGGAGATCTCCTGGGAACCAAATAGAACCAGGACCATACCGCCACACAGCTTAATACAAGAGTTCCCTCATACTGATTGGTGATTTCCAAATTGATTTTATTAATGGATTCAGCCGGCCGGATTCTCTGGAGGGAAAGGCCAACAACAACTCTTCATCCCACTCACAATCACGGTTTGATTGAATGTGCGCGGAGCGGAGATGCTGCTCACAGGCGGTTCATTGTGTTGGTGAGAGGGAGAGAGAAAGAGACTGAATCGATGTGTTTATGTCCGCTGTGAGATGGAGTAAGATTTTACCCGTCTAAAACAAAAAAAAGTAAATGCATGGGAAACACTGTCAATCATAGATGGTGTCAATCACTCGGTCGGATCAAAAAATATAAATAAGAAATGACCCGCCCAAGTAAAAGCTTTATGGGAAACACTATATTAGAGGCTGGCATGAGCCACTTGTTGATATCTCGTCTGGATGACTATTTTCTCATTTCATTGTATGATAGGGGCGCCATTGATGTGATATATCACATCAATGGCGCCCCCATCATACAATAGAAGACAGAAGAAGAGCGCATATATGCGCTCTTCTTCTGTCGTCTGATGTGATGAATCCTCTGCTCCGGATCTTTTCTGTGAGCAGAGGTCTGGGAACCAATGTGACACGAGGGAGTTTAGAGACAGTTTAATCATCAGATACACAAAGCATACTTTGTTGAAGGGCAGATCTTGTCCCCGGCGTCGAGTTGTCTGTACAGTACAGCGTCTTCAGGGCCAACAGATAATAGAGACGCAAAAATAGACCCGCACACAAACAAGGCGCACACGGTCAAATTAGACTAATACATAAATGACAAATGCATGACACAAGCTGGTGGATAGATGACCCACGAACGACCCAACAGCTCAGCAGAGACACCCTGATTAATAAAAGATATGGAACATAAGTAGAGAATGTTAAAACAAGGAGAAGTTACATGATGATAAATGACAATATATATGCATACATACACACACACATATATATAGATACGGTTTTATATATGTGTGTGTGTGTGTGTGTGTGTGTGTGTGTGTGTGTGTGTGTGTATATATGTGCATATATATATATATATATATATATATATATATATATATATATATATATACACACAAATATATATATATATATATATATATATATATATATATATATATATATATATATATATATATAGGGAGAGTGGGGTAAGATGAGCCAGTGGGTAAGTTTTTTTTTATTGTTACCATAAGCAAATAAATGAGACTATTTGGAAAAGGAAAATGCATTCAACTTGAAAAAGTGAATTGGTCAATTGTTATCATTTTGATTGACAGTGGACATCCTGAAATAAAGGCAGATGTTTCATTTTACTTCTGTCTTATTGTTCCTTTCCTAGAGGACAACATGAGTAAAAATAAGACAGAAGTAAAATGAAAACATCTGCCTTTATTTCAGGATGTCCACTGTCAATAAAAATGATAGGGTTAGACAATTGATTGACAATTGATTCTCTGGAGGGAAAGGCTCCAGAGAATAATATAATAATATTATATTAGTAAGTAATTAGTAATAAGTTAGTAATAATTTAATGTAAAAAAATTAAATTTATATATATATATATATGATATTATTGTAAGACATGATATAACCTAAGTACATGATGGGAGGCGATGTGATGGTGATCACACAGGGGGCGGTAGAGCGACGCATGCGCTCTAGAGAACCTTCTTCAGAGACAACAGAAGAAGCGTCGCCGCTATGGGGTGAGTTATCTGCTCCCTAAAAATCACGCTTTTTCCCCCCATTTGAATCTATTTCAACACCTGCCGATGGTTAAATAACACCAAGTGTGGTCTTGGGCAAGTGTCATGTCTAGTCATCTTTTGTAGACCTCAGAGGGGGCTTCGTTGTGCATCATTACAACAGCCGCCGACACATCCGGGTCTGCAGGGATAAACATAGTAATAAACACTATTATCATCAGGGATAAACAATAATAAACACTGTTATCATCAGGGATAAACAATAATAAACACTGTTATCATCCATGCGTTCATGTTTATTATCTGTGTTAATTATGAGGATGTGTATTTACCAAAGGTATTCGTGTTATGTCCGTGTATCGAGGCTTTAGTCGAAAAGATACAATCACAATGGAGCAGATCATGATCCCTCATATCGTTATAGGTACTAGGAGGTAGGAGGCGAGGGAGGGAGGGAGGAAGGAAGAGAGGGAGGTAGTTAGCGAGTTAAGGAGGTAGGTCGGGAGGTAGGTAGGTAGGAAAGAAGGACAGTTATCAAGTCAGGTGATGAGACGAGGCCTAGTGTGAGTCGAACAGACCTAGGACCTTCATGGGTTCATGTCTCTCAGCTGGTACAGGTGTGTTTAATAACCCATAACCCCATTAGCGATGGGAAGCTGTTCACTCATGAGAAAAGGTCCTTTCCACAGCAGCCATGCTGACGTGGTCTAGCAGGGTGAACACAGGTGGAATTAATACTATTGATTATGGCATTAGGTGGGCAGGGCCCTGATATTGGGATCTAATTGATTGAATCAATCAATGAATGTGTATACTGTGCGATGCCAAAGTGGGTGCTGTGTAAAGCCTGCGGCGAGGTGAAGACCTACAAATAAACAATACCATGTTTGCAGGAAAATGTCTGTGTTGCTTGGCAACAGTGTGGCCCCAGTCCAGTCCTCTGCGTGTGGGCGAAATTGAATAAATGTTTAAATTAACAAACCAATCCTAATCTGTTGTCGATTTATTAGCATTAACTAATGAACGGTGCTTGTGGAACTGCTGGACCGCGCTGACATTTAGTACAACAGCACTCGTGTGATGTCGCTTAAAGGTCCCACAACGGTATTCAATACTTGATCCTCCTAGGCCATAGCCTGGCCTCGCCATGGACCACGGCTGGGTGATTAATCGAATTTTGATCACGATTTCAATTTTAGGCGTGAAACGATCACCAAACTAATATAATCGAGTTGCAACGATTTTTGGACAGCTGGATACATATCTGGACATTATTTTCTATTTGACCATTTTGTGTATTTTTTCAAAGGGGAAATTTCAAAGTTCTCATTTACAAAGTGTTTTTTTTTTGAGAGAGAGAAATTATGAATAAATGCGTCATGCTTTCAAACTCAAAAATAATCGTTTGAATAATCGAGATTTCAATATTGACCAAAATAATCGTGATTATGATTTTCTTTCCATAACGGAGCAGCCCTACTTGATCCCGATTGGTCAACAACGCTCCCAGGTTGTGCATTACTTCTCACTGACTCTCTCCCGTGTTTCCTTCAGTTTGTCGAGTCTCGCTGACTCGGCACATTGATAGGCTCCCCCCACCCCACCCCACCCCACCCCTCCTCCTCCTCCTGTCCATCATCCCCCGTCGTCCTATCAGCATGCAGGGCTTCTACTCCAAGCTGGACTCCGCCTCCAGCCGCCCGCTGCTGGGGGGCGTGGCCCTCGGGGACGGGGCCGGGGCCGCGGGCGCGGCCGTGCCGCTGAGCCTGGCGGTGGAGACGGAGAAGGCCCAGGCGCTGCTCCAGACCTTCAGCTCCGCCTCCCTGCTGGCCTCGGCCGGGCTGGGCGTGGCCTGCGTCCTGGCGGACCACGCCCTCCAGCTGCCGCCGCTGCAGCAGCAGCTGTGGCTGCGGGCGGGGCTGGACAACGCCACGCACGCCCTGGTGGGGCTGTGGTCCTGGGCCGTGGTCATCGGCCTGAGGAAGAGGAGCGACGTCTACGAGGCGCTGCTGGCCGGCCTGCTGGCCTCGCTCATCGACCTGGACCACTTCTACAGCGCCGGCTCCCTGTCGCTCAAGGTGGGCCCCGCCCCCCCCGCGGGGTGCTCCTCTCTGCACACCCTCCCCCCCCCCCCCCCCCCCCGCGGGAGGGGGGGAGGGTGTGCAGAGTGCATGCACGGTCACCGTGGTTACCAGGTGACCGTGGTTACCAGGGGTGGGAATCTCTCGGCGCCTCGCGATTCGATTCCCATTCAGAGGTCAACGATTCGATTCTAAAACGATTGTCGATGCATCTCGACGTACATTTCCATGCGTGATTTTCAAAAATCTGATCTATACATCTGATCTATACGTCTGATCTATACGTCTGATCTATACGTCTGATCTATACGTCTGATCTATACGTCTGATCTATACGTCTGATCTATACATCTGATCTATACGTCTGATCTATACGTCTGATCTATACATCTGATCTATACGCCTGATCTATACGTCTGATCTATACGTCTGATCTATACGTCTGATCTATACGTCTGATCTATACGTCTGATCTATACGTCTGATCTATACGTCTGATCTATACGTCTGATCTATACATCTGAGTTTGATACTCAGTTTGCTGATCACTTCCTACTTGTGTGATGATCATTAAAGACAATCAACAGATGAATTACTTTATCTAATATTTTATATTAGATAAAGTTGGTTAGACAAAGTACTGCCCGTGTTGACGTCTCTCTCTCTCTCTCTGTCTGTCTGTCTGTCTGTCTCTCTGTCTGTCTCTCTCTCCGTCTGTCTGTCTCTCTGTCCGCCCCCCCCCCCCCCCCCCCTCCAGGCGGCGGTCTCCCTGCCCCACCGCCCGCCCCTCCACTGCTCCTCCCTCATCCCCCTGCTGTGCCTCTCCCTGCGGCTCCTCATGGCCGTCGCCCGCCTCAAGGACGCCTGGTGCTCCCTGCCCTGGATGCTCTTCGTCTCCATGACGACGCACCACGTGCGGGACGCGGTGCGCCGCGGCCTGTGGGTGTGTCCGCTGGGCAACACGGCGCCCATCCCCTATTGGCTGTACGTGGGCACCACGGCCACGCTGCCCCACCTGGTCTCCGTGCTCATGTACCTGACCGGCGCCCGCCACGTCATCACCACCAAGCACGGCGTGGCCATCGACGTCTGAGGACCTGTGGGGGGACACCCCGGAGTCTGAGGACCTGTGGGGGGACACCCCGGAGTCTGAGGACCTGTGGGGGCACACCCCGGAGTCTGAGGACCTGTGGGGGGACACCCCGGAGTCTGAGGACCTGTGGGGGGACACCCCGGAGTCTGAGGACCTGTGGGGGGACACCCCGGAGTCTGAGGACCTGTGGGGGGACACCCCGGAGTCTGAGGACCTGTGGGGGCACACCCCGGACGGAGTCTGTGGACCTATGAGAGGGCAGCGCTCAGACAGTTTGCCCCCCCAACCCCCCCCCCCCACCCAACGGCGCCTCCAGGAGAAAGAGAACCGTATTCTTTGTTGGTATTTATTAACTGATTTGGATTTCACACAAACCTTTTATTCATCTTTGTGTGTTTTTGTGTTTTTGTTTTTGTTTATCTCGCTGCGTGAATCTCAACCACTTTTGCCATGCTAGCGCTATGCTAGCTACGGGCTGGAGACGTTCTGGCTACATGCTGCCTACAGGCTGGAGACAGGCTAGCTACAGGCTAGCTACATGCTGCCTACAGGCTGGAGACAGGCTAGCTACAGGCTAGCTACAGGCTAGCGTTAGACCTTCTAGGTACATGCTACCTGTCAGCTATATGCTAGCTATATGCTGGAGACATACAGGCTGGCTAGATGCTTGGAATATACAAGATACATATTAGAAACGCATTCCTTACGTCTATTAATATAATAATGTTTATATTAATATTTATATATCGACTTCTTATACTCTCAACTTTTTTAATTTTCAAACTTTCAGATTCATCAGGAAAAAAACCAACTCTTTTATTGATCTGATTGCTCAGGCGACTGTAGGCCTTTATATGCACCTGGAGGGCGGCAGTGTTGTGTGGCAGTGTTGTGTGACCGTGTTGTGTGTATCGTGACAGAATGTGTTGACTTGTTGTGGTGTGAATATACCCTGAAGGGACCAGAGACTCTTTCACTATGAGGCCGGACTCACTCACTCCAGCTTTAACCGTGGCTTCTCCGCGTCACCACGGTGACCCACTTTACACTGTGGTACATCGCCATGGTAACCTATGCTGCACACTGTACGTTGTACAACTTGATGCTGCAACAGCTGTACAGCACCGGCTCCGGAGCACGTGATCTGCGTTCACCTCGGCAACGCGTTCATTTAATGGAATTAAATGAACGCGTTAATAACTCACGCCTGCTAACTCACCACCCCGTTGACGTGAACATGCTCATAGCTCCATCGACTTAACGAATCGATGGCCGCTGTTGTGAAATCGCTTAAGCGTGGTTGCGGTGGTTGGGCTAAGTGAAGACCGCTCATGAACAGATGAATGAGCTTGGTAGTATATGCCTCTGGTAGGGTTAGGGGGACAAATGTCTCATCTCTCTAAATGTAACTCATGACTACAGTCTGATCCTTGACCTCAGCGACGCCAAACTATTACCTTAACCGCCTCTAAATCATTTACCTTAACCACCTCTTAAACCCTTTACCACCTCTAAAACCCTCCTGTAGGCGTCTGTAAAACCCTTTCTCTCACATAATACCTTCTCTAACCAAGTAGCTAACCTAGCCATCTCCAACCTTACACCTAAACTAACCATCTCTAACATAATACCTGAACTAACCATCCCTAAGCTTACACCTAAATGAAACCATCTCTAACCTGTTACCCATGCTTGTTTAAGACGCTGGTGGCTGTAGTGATGTGAATGGCCAGTAGATGGTAGTGTTGATAAGCTCATCTACGCGACGAAATAATAGATTTCAGCTGTTCTGTTTTGTTCAGTATAATGTCACTGTGTAGACACACACACACACACATGTTGAATTGTGCACTTTATTTTGATGTTTACCTTAATTTATTTTGATGTTAACTATTTTTAAATTGTTAAATGAGTTTGTTAACCACTTTGGTAAAAACATGTAGGACTAAAATATATTGTGATTTTTTTTTTAATTTACTGAATAAATTCTACCTGTGTGTAGTTGTAGTTCACAATTTCACACCGCTTTTTGGATTTTTTTAGTGCCGTGAATATCTCTTCCTTTCCTCTCTTATGCAACATCTCTCTCTCTCTCTCTCTCTCTCTCTCTCTCTCTCTCTCTCTCTCTCTCTCTCTCTCTCTCTCTCTCTCTCTCTCTCTCTCTCTCTCTCTCTCTCTCCTGTTGCTCTTTGGCTTTAGACAACCTGGTCTGGCTGATTGTATCGTTGTGAGGGCAGTGACGACTGACTGCATTGCAGTGACGGAGTAACAAGCAATTTATCATTAAATTGAACGCAGCAATTTCCTATCTGTGGGCCAAAGTAAAGGACGCGTTCTGTTCTTAATCCATTATTTACCTAGGCGGGAATCACCAGACCAATTAGTCTGGAGCCTCTCAACCCGTCCCCTTAAGGGAGGGGGGGGGGGGGGTGGACGTCATTGGATGGACCTGCATCCAATCAGATTATCGTGGTACCAAACCGCTCCATATAAGATCAACTGTTGTCACGAGCCGTACAGGGAAGTGTTTCAAAGACTGAGCACTGAGCAGACGAGGGACTGGGGTGTTGAGTAATGCCATGGTGCTACAGTTGAAAGACTTTGGTCATGGATGCAGTACAGATTTCCCCATGCACCTGCACACACTATAACTCTATTGCTTGTTGAAACTTTCAACACATTTGAATCTGCTGCTTGGTGACGATCTGGACATGGAGTTGTACTCTGTGCGGTGTTGTATCACTGGTTTCTCTGGAGCGTTACGCCTCATGGTTCACGGCTGTAAACCGACCATGTCACTATTGGTTTGTGGAAAGTTTAGTTGAACTAGTTAGTCCATGCAACTGTGCAGTGAACTTGTGTGATTCTATGCTTTTTCTATGTAGGACCTTCTGGTATCGCCATGTTGACTCTTAAAAACGTAATGTAGGTCAATGTAATCTTTAGTGAAAGCATAACGGACCCCTCCTACAGAGGGCTGTAGTGTATAATCGTGTATTCGTAAATAGTCGATTTGCGACAACTAATTTAGTTTGTTCTAAGGAATTAACTCAAGCACTTAATGGTTGGATTCAAATGTATTCACCATTTATACATCTACTACTTTTATATGAAACTGGTTTTTAAACCCATTTAAAGGTGGAGTGTGTTGTGTATAATTTAGAGGCATAATTTCTTACTTTCATGGGATTACACACTTACTCACTTTAAACATATTTAACTTACTTAAAACATACTCTGTTCTTCTATATCCCATCAAGTTCTACACACTGCACCTTAAGGAAAAGCTCATATATAATTGGTTGATAATGTTCCAAAGGTAGGGCTGGGGTTCTTTAACCAGATCATACCTCTGGCGTCTTTGCAATTTGCGAGAAAAACAGTTTGCAGGTACTTTCTAGGTACTGAACTAAACGCATCTTACTACAGAGTAGTTCTAGCGACCACAGTGGTACTATTACAACTGGTGTAGCTGTTAAGTTCAACAACGCTAACAGACGCCTGTTGACTTTGTTCGTACACGGCTGTTTTCTGGACATTTATTATCATAATGCTGTGCATTGTGCCATACATATTGTAAAACTGTAGCCGTCATGGTTATGGGTTGGTGTCACATAATTTACTTCCTGTTCCTTGTCGTCCCTGGTTTGTCTTGTGATTGTGTGTCTCCGCCCCTCACCTGTGTCTCGTTTGTGTTTTGTCCAATGTCCGCCTGCCTCTCGTTTGTACCTCGTTCCCTGCCCACCTGTGTCTTGTTTAGTCTTGTGTATTTAAGTCTCCCCCTTTGTTCCCTTCACGGCTCGGTCGTTGTACATACTACCTACACTATTGAGGGTGTAGTTTGTCACCGTGCTTTTTTGTGTTGTTCTTGTTTATATGTCATGTAAGTAAGTAAAGGGTTTTGTTGTGAGTCCACCTTGTCGTGCGTTTGGGTCCTACCAAACCTTGCAGCCCGTTCCTGACAGTAGCACTGCTGTTCAACCTGACAGATGCTGAATGCTGGAAAAAGGACTATCAGTACTTTAACCAGGAGTTGTATTCCTAATTGTTCAACCATCATATAATAACGCGTTGTACATATTGGAATTGGAATACGCATTGGAATATTTAATGGGGAATCCACAACTTAAAATATTGAGCCAACCCTTAGGTTAGCGGGAGAAAGAGCTTTCTGGTATCATTTAACTTCCCAATATTATCTGTGTACTTAGTTTGTCAACAAACGCCTGCTTCCGACCAAAAGTGATAATTTTGCGTCATCATTGGTTGTAGGAAGTAAGACCAGCAGACTACAAACTCTTCTCTCCAATTTTGAAAGCAGAATATCCCCAGAGCTGTTTGCTGTGAACCCAGAGAGGGTAGAGATGGACGATGACATGTGACATTGATATTTGCTTGATGCGAGTACTCTGGGTTATCCATCTCAAAATACTGCACTTCAACATGAATGTAAATTAGCTGGCTGTAAACGGTGTCTCCGGCGTGTCCCGGTGCAGTAGCTATGTATGCTGTCAGCGGGGGTTGTGAAGGTGAAAGTAATGAAGTGAATAATTTATACGGCACTGATGGTTCTGGTCTAAGTGCTGTACCCATCTCCACGTCCCGGAAGAAAAACATGAGGAACTTGAATCTTTTTGACCATCAGAATGCAAACTTATGCCTGGATGGTCATTGAATAGGGAAATAAATTATTAGTATGCCAGTCATACACAGTATGCATTGGGAAGTGCAATTTCCCTCAAGTCACCATAAAAGTGTGGCGATAAAGTCAGTGCTGTCTGACATGCTGGCTGTCATTGTGCTTCCTGCCTGCCCATGTAGCTGAGAATAAAGAGCAAATGGGGAAGAAAATTACATAATGAAGGCAGTAAGGGCCCAAGAAGAGAATGGGCTGAAAACTTTTAAATGTCAAAGATTTCCTGGAGCAGGTTTGGCTGCACTATGTCCTTTGTGCCATCACACATTGTGGCTGGTTTGTGACGTTTTGATGATGAAAGCTAGCCTGGGAATCCAGAGCCGCATCTAGAGAGCTGTAGGGTCTGGTAAGGAGTAATGAAAACGGCCCGACTCGAGGGGCGGCACCAAGCATGCATTTGAAAATATCACTGCACACAATCAATTGGATAACACTACGACCAATCAGAAGAATACAAGGGGTGACGTATCCAGACCAGCGGAGCTAACCAATAGATAAGACTCTTGCCGTATCCGGGCAGTAAAACAGCAACGCTTTTGGCCCTGCCTATATCAGATACACCGATGTGATTGGTTAATGTTCTGGGCCAGGGGAATCGGGGAGTGAGCATATTGCTCATTCCCAGAGTGACTCGCTGAGCAAATTCAAATTGTGCTCTCGCGAGAACTCTGGATTTCCGAGTAGACGAAAGCAAGAAAATACCTCACAAACCATACAAAACAATAAAGCCAATAGCAAGTGGCAATTAAATATTCATCACCAAAACCCAGAACTGCCAAACAAGTAGCCCACAATTCAACGGCGGTGAATTGACAGTCGCATCTTTCAATGTAAAATAACAATTTATTTTCTGCTGGGCAGAGGGAGTGGGCTGCACTGTAGAAGTGGGAAAGATCTTCACCCTGCATCACCGGACAGATAAGGGTTTTACTTTTCATCCAACTGCTCCACAAACAGCCTTGCCAGGACTTCTCCTGGTGTAGGTCTTCATGGCAGGGTTCAGGTAGGCCTTCAGGACCTGGTGTAGGTCTTCATGGCAGGGTTTAGGTAGGCCTTCAGGACCTGGTGTAGGTCTTCATGGCAGGATTTAGGAAGGCCTTCAGGACTTCTCTGTTGTCCTGGTCATTTCATTGAAGGTTGAATGCCCAACCATTTAAAGTTGCACTGTCTTGCACCAGTCTGCGAGGTCTGTGTGTGTGCCTCTATAATGAGTACAGTAACAGTAAGAGACTCATCACACAGGACCTGTGAACTATCTCCCCCTTTGTCTTCATCAGAGGAGACGGGTGGTGGTGAAGGGGTTAGGGTCTGAGAGGGCTGGGCTAAGCAGACATTGTTACACTGCTCATAACGTGTGCAATTTCACTGTTACGACGACTCGACGACACGCCAAACGTATTTTTGTCTGAAAAGGGTTTAGCCTTATTGAAAAGGTGACGCTAGGATAAAAGGGGAGCAAGTAGGCTTTCCCGCGATGTCCACGCCCATACCAGAGCCATACCAGAGCCATACCAGAGCCAAACCAGAGCTAAACCAGAGCCAAACCAGAGCCAATACCCTCTCAGCCCCGAGGCTGAAGCCTGCATCACTGGCGGTTGCGGAGGCCCTACTTGCTCCAACATGAGTTTGGAGTTGGAGTTGGAGTTGTTTTTATCCCTGGTGAGCGCGGACGTTAATCCAGTGACGGTTCTCTGTTAGTTTTTTCAATCGGGGAGAGGGAGACCGTTAAACACGACACGGCATTTTATTTGGAAATGTCAGCTGCTTTATTTGACAAATTGACAATGATTTGTACGTGTTCACTGAAGAAAAGTAAACTGCCTCGTGGGAAATCGACCGCCGGAACGTTCGGCAGATTTGTGTTACAGTCCGATATTTTCACTAAAAGTAAACGTCCACACATTAGCTTCTTGTGCCTCGTTCTAAAACGTATTTTGAATTGAACTCTTCCTATACATGAACACGTGATCATAGGGACAATTTGAATTTCCTTCCTTTTAATTTGTAACTCAATTAACGAGAACGGCTTCTGCTGCCTCCTGTTTATAGAAACATGGATCACATTGCTATCTGTAGCCTACGTTACCAACTGGTGTTTATGTGTGTACATACATATATATATATATATATATATATATATATATATATATATATATATATATATATATCCATATGTTGTATATTAATATCATGAATCTTTGAAAGTGTCACGCTTTATTTCATTTTACCTCCACAAAACGATTTGTTCATGAATAAAGTTTTTTGCTGTAAAAAATGGAAGCTGATGTATTTTCATTTTTCTCTTTATTGCTTTATCTCTTTACTGCTCAAAGAATATTGCCTATATTATAGCCAGCTGGCCTACCCTTATGGGCCTGACTTAATCTGACCACTGAGGGCATTTCCATTGCTGGTTCAGGGAACTGAGCACAGCTGTACCATAGACCAGGACCAGGAACACAGCTGTATCATAGACCAGGACCAGGAACACAGCTGTATCATAGACCAGGACCAGGAACACAGCTGTATCATAGACCAGGACCAGGAACACAGCTGTATCATAGACCAGGACCAGGAACACAGCTGTATCATAGACCAGGACCAGGAACACAGCTGTACCATAGACCAGGACCAGGAACACAGCTGTACCATAGACCAGGACCGGGAACACAGCTGTATCATAGACCAGGACCAGGAACACAGCTGTATCATAGACCAGGACCAGGAACACAGCTGTACCATAGACCAGGACCAGGAACACAGGGCCATTAACACAGCACTGGCCAGTGGTGTACCATTTTAGGGAGAAAAGGCCAGCTTTTGAAATGCTTGCTCTCTCTCTTTTGCTCTTTTCTGCTCTATATTTAATATATATATATATATATATTTAAAACGAATTAGTGTTTTGGTGGTTGTAGTGATGTAAATGACCACTAGATGGTAGTAAACATAGGTCACGTTCACCTACTCACCATTCACGTGATATATGTAGTTAGTCAAACTGTTCGTTTCACTGGTAAGACACACACACACACACACACACACACACACACACACACACACACACACACACACACACACACACACACACACACACACACACACACACACACACACACACACACACACAGAAATTCACAATAACATACCACTCTTTCTGGATTTTTTCCTTTCATGAAAATCTCTTCATTAAAGAAACTCTCCCCAGCTTTCTCCCTTTCTCTCTCATCTGATCACTCCCTCCCTCCCCTCATCCCTCCCTCCCCCATTCCTCACTCCTCTCCTCTCCTCCCTCCCCATCCCTCCCTCCCTCTCTCTTGTTTTGGTCTGTGTTGTTCTGCTTTCCTCTCTGTTCCATCTTGACATGTCTGTCTCTGTCAACACGGTTGTAGTCCACCATGTTTAACTGAATTATAGCTGTGATAATATACCTTCTGAATATCACTGTCGTGATAGAACAGTGAAAAAGTTATATTTGTAGATTATATCTGTGGTGCTAAAGCAGTAAGAAACATATTTATGTTTTCTAGCTGTTGTGATAAAATAGTATTTATTTCAAAGACACAAGTACAGGAAGAGACAGCTTATGGTGATACAAACAAAGTAGTATGTACATATGGGAGTAAATCCAAGGGTTCTGAGTTCTACTCCCAAAGAGGATTTACACAATGTGTTGAAGGGACAGGACCCCATGCACATGATATAATCATACAAACACTCAATTAAAAAAGTACAAAACACTACACAACATGATATAATCATACAATCACACACTGATGCAAATAAGAAAACCCTACATAATGATAGAGGAAAAGCATATAAGCGTCTTTTATAGGCCAAATATAGGCAACAATGCTGTTATTAATGTGATTTATACTTTATATGCACTATGAGGTAACGTGGAGTGAGATGTTTTCATAACACTTTGCATCATGGTGCAGCATACATATATATATATATATATATATATATATATATATATATATCCTGCACAGTAGATCTGTCTAGTATCTATTCTACCAGTAGTAGTAAAACTAGTAGTACTATTATACGCAGTGCTAGGTGTTTTATGTGATTACTCCTGTTCTTTCTCTGGTTCGGTAAATGTAGAATATCTATATCCTTTACATCTAGGCTACATTATCTCACTCTCTCTTTCTCTCTGAATCTAGACCATGTGGACCAATGACTCAATGTTGATCAGATAGATCAGCAATCTATCAAATATAATCTATGAAATATAATCTATAAGGTATGTATAAACAGATTGCATTTGAAGCTGAAGGCTACACACATTTACGACAACAGCCTCTAATACATAGAGAAATAAGAACTACTACCTGACAGAAATACTAATGCAAGTAGTACTAACATTACAAAAGTACTAGCCGATAATACTAATAGCCAATAGTACTAATAGGCGACCATCCTACTAGCCAAAAGTACTACTAACCATTCGTACTACCAGCCAACAGTACCTACTACTAGCTATTACTTAGAGAAGTAATAGTCACCAGTAGTACTAACCAGTCGTCATATCCTGTATGATTTGGTCACTTAGCAGCAGTGTCCTCATTTGCAGGTTAGAGTTGTTTTCTCTAGTGATTTGGTTATTTTCAGTAACTGGCGCTATAAAGTGGCACATTTTGCTGAACTACAACTAAAAGCATATTTGGAGGGACTTCCTGTTAGAACCAGAACATAGAAAAACATAGAAACACTTTTGGTAACATACATGAAACGTATAATGATGAATAATATACAATAATATACAGAGAAAGCTTCCGTTGGATTCATGCATATAATGTGAAGAGCTAGCTTGAGTGGCCGTTACGTTTGCACACGTGTGAAAGGGGCAGACTAAATACACCTCAGGCCGGTCAATCCATCGCAAAGTCAATACACAACTTTAGATCAGCACACAATGACGCCCAGAATAAACAGCACATCGTTTTACCGTTAAAACATTTCGGTTTGGGACAATCAAACTCCAGCCATGGGCTCTGGCATCACAACCCCACCCGTGGGTGGTGAAATCACAACCCCACCCGTGGGTGGTGAAATCACAACCCCACCCCTGGGTGGTGAAATCACAACCCCACCCCTGGGTGGTGAAATCACAACCCCACCCCTGGGTGGTGAAATCACAACCCCACCCGTGGGTGGTGAAATCACAACCCCACCCCTGGGTGGTGACATTAGAACCCGATGTTTCAGACATCACGGGCTCACCTGTTGGTCAGGACATCCCAGCCAGTGTCTGTGGATTGTGCTTGTGCACATTCAAATGAATATGAATATCAACGCCTGGTGGGGGGGGGAAGTACACGTTACTGTTTAAAGGTCATGTTTTCAACTCGGATCAGAAACACTGACTAGAGGAACTGACGCACCTGAGACCTTACTCAAACATCAATGTGATGTTACAACACTGTTGGTGTGTGCTAGGCTGAAAGCTTTTCCATCTCTCTCTCCCTCTCTCCCTCTGTCCCCCCGCTCTCTCTCTCTCTCTCTCACTCTCTCTGTCCCCCCTCTCTCTCTCTCTCTCTCTCTCTCTCTCTCTCTCTCTCTCTCTCTCTCTCTCTCTCTCTCCCCCTCTCTCGCCCATCAGAGTGCATTAGAGTCCGGTTGACCGCACACTAATGTCCGTATCCAGACACCACACCCTAATCGGTTTTGGGCTCCAAACCGGGCGGTGGTCCGGTCGGAGGTGGGTCACAACCTGACGACGCACAATCGACCAATCGATCCACTGCGGGTCCTCTTAAGGGGACGTTCTCAGGGGGCTCTGACTGTGCCGTGGCGAGCTGCGAGAGCTGCACCAGCCCCGCCTACAGTACGCCTGGACGCAGACCACACCCTATTGTATACTTGGATTCAGTAATGCCCAGAGTTTCGTTGACGCTTCTTCACAGTCATACATTTAAATAAAAAGTCAGTCTTTATCGTCTCACAAAAAATAACATCCGAAAAAAAAACTGTTCTCTTGTGGACAAAAAATGGCCGGTATAGACGAGAGGAAGAGCATGGCTGGAGGACCGGCGACCGTTCCCAAAACGATCCGGGAGTTCGTTACCGTCAAGACGAAAGCCTTGTTGCTGTGATGCACTATGGGTAGTGTAGTTTGAGGTGAGGCGTAACTCAGCACTCTCAACAGTTGTTTATACAGTTCAGCTTCTGCCTACTGGAACTCCTGCTCCTACCGGACCGCCATGCATTGTGGGGGATGTAGTTTGAGCCAGGAAATAGAACTGCAGTGGTTCAGAGAGAGAGAGAGAGAGAGAGAGAGAGAGAGAGAGAGAGAGAGAGAGAGAGAGAGAGAGAGAGAGAGAGAGAGAGAGAGAGAGAGAGAGAGAGAGAGAGAGAGAGAGAGAGAGAGAGAGAGAGAGAGAGAGAGAGAGAGAGAGAGAGAGAGAGAGAGAGAGAGAGAGAGAGAGAGAGGAGTGAGAGAGAGAGATGAGAGAGAGAGAGAGAGAGAGAGAGAGAGAGAGAGATTTCATGGTTCATTCATCATTCTGTTGTCATTTGGTTTCCAGTTCATAGTACTGTTATGTTGTGACCAATGTTCCCAGTAACACGACGAATCTGACTGTGTGTTGGTGTCTGTGGGTGTTGGTGTTGCTGTGTGCGTGTGTTGGTGTGTATGTTGTTCTCACCCTACAGAGGGATGGCCTTCATCTTGAGCATGGAGCTCACTTCCTGTTTGGTCACATGACGTCTCCTCTGCCTCATACTGCAAATGACAGCACCATGAGAACATGTTAATGACAGCACCATGAGAACATGTTAATGACAGCACCATGAGAACGTGTTGATGACAGCACCACGAGAACATGTTAATGACAGCACCATGAGAACATGTTAATGACAGCACCACGAGAACATGTTAATGACAGCACCACGAGAACATGTTAATGACAGCACCACGAGAACATGTTAATGACAGCACCACGAGAACGTGTTAATGACAGCACCATGAGAACATGTTAATGACAGCACCATGAGAACATGTTAATGACAGCACCACGAGAACGTGTTAATGACAGCACCATGAGAACATGTTAATGACAGCACCATGAGAACATGTTAATGACAGCACCATGAGAACGTGTTAATGACAGCACCATGAGAACATGTTAATGACAGCACCATGAGAACACGTTAATGACAGCACCATGAGAACACGTTAATGACAGCACCACATGTTACTGTAAAAAGCACACTGGTCACTACGACACACGACTACAGTGAGTACAGGGCTCTCAAACTGCAGAACGGAATCCTTCTGCGCTGCTTCTACTGAAGGCCGAAGTCAGAACCCAGAACCCGATGAACTCAGAACTGGGGATGTAGGCCGTGTCCCGCCCTACACGGGCGGACGCACGCGGCATCATCCTGTGGTGACAAGGTGTTTTGTTCCAAGCGTCTAAACCCAAAGGTCACACAGACGCCCGTCGTCAGAGCGTCTGGTCCGATGGGTCTGATTTAACGACGTGATGACAGCGCTACATAACACACACTGGATAATGTTTAACTCCTATTTCCCCAAATGTCAATCAGTGCCTGTCTCTCTGCCGGTGTATGTGTACCTGTCCGTCTGTCTGTGCCTGTCCTTCCTACCTGTCTGTCTGTCTTTCTGTCTACCTACCTGTCCTACCTGTGCTACATAACACACATTGGATAATATTTAACAATTATTCGCCGAAGGCTCCGTGAATAACAAACGTCCCTGCTCACGGAGCCTGAGGTGAGTCATTGTTTCACTTTCTGCCGCGGTCGATTTGTTTTTATGAGACGACTGTGAAGCGCTCTTAAACAATAGCCCATGTTTGAGATCTCATCAGATAGCAAACCAATCAAATTGCGCCATCTTAGGAGGTTCACGTGTGGCGCATACTGATAACAGTTCACAGTGTCACACAGTGAGGGGGAATAGCGGAAACAATCGCATTGAATATCATTATCAGCCATGTAATAGTGGGAAATATTGGTGTGTGTGTGTGTGTGTGTGTGTGTGCCTGACTGTGTGTGTGTGTGTGTGTGTGTGTGCGCACGTGTATCTGACTGTGTGTGTGTGTGTGTGTGTGTGTGTGCGTGTGTGTGTGTGTGTCTCACCACATGACCACGGTGAGGGAGAGGATGATGATGAAGATGACGATGGAGAAGAGAACCAATAGGATGACCAGACTGAGCTTCTCTTCTTCCTCTGCTGCGCACACACACACACACACACACACACACACACACACACACACACACACACACACACACACACACACACACACACACACACAGTCAGACAAACCGTCATACATATTTGAGTAGTACTTTGATGTATTTGAGTACATCGTCTTGCAGTATTCATGCGTCTTACTCTGGGTCTTACTGGTGAACGTCTCGCTGCTAAACGGCTCGTCTTGAAACACTTCATTGGGGACAGTTCCTCCAGAGAACTCAGGCTGCTCTGTTCTCTGCTCTGTACACACACACACACACACACACACACACACACACACACACACACACACACACACGTACACACACACGTACACACACACATGCACGCACACACACGTGCACGCACGCACGCACACACACACACACACACACGTTATAGAGAACACTAGAAGGTGGAGAAGGTTAAGGTATTGCGATATTGCATCAACACAATGCTCACCTTCCCAAGGCCGGGCCAGGACCAGGGGGCTCCAGTCGCTCCAGTGGCTGTCGCCGTTGGCCTCGTCCTGGGCCCGGACCTGCACCTCGTGGGGGTAGCCCACCAGCGCATCGTGGACCACCACGCTAGTCACCATGGACTCAATCTGAAGACACACACACACACACACACATTCATATACCTACCTGTCTGTCCGTCTGTGCCTGTCTGTCTGCCTGTGTTTGTCTACCTGTCTGTCTGTCTGTCTACCCATCTGTCTGTCTGTCTGTCTGTGCCTGTCTGTCTGCCTGTTTTTGTCTGTCTGTCTGTCTGTCTGTCTGTCTGTCTGTCTGTCTGTCTGTCTGTCTGTCTGTCTGTGCCTGTCTGCCTGTGTTTGTCTGCCTGTTCCTTCTCTCCGTCTGCCTGTCTGTCTGTCTGTGCCTGTCTGTCTGCCTGTGTTTGTCTGTCTGTCTGTCTGTCTGTCTGTCTGTCTGCCTACCTGTGCGTGTGTGTGCGTGCGTGTGTGCGTGCGTACGCGTGTACGTGTGTGTGTGTGTGTGTGCGTGTGCATGCGTGCGTGTGCGTGCGTGCGTGCGCGTGCGTGTCTACCTGAGCCCAGTGCTTGGAGCCGTGGGGTCTGTATCTGATCTGGAAGAGCAGGGGGAAGGCCGCCAGCTGAGGCCAGGAGCGCGGGTAGCGCCAGGACACGTTCAGCAGGGTGGGGAGGCCGGGCTGGCCCGCCACCAGGAGCTCCGCCGGCGGGTCGGGCTTCACTGCGGGACGGAGGCCAGAGGAGGTGAACACACGCTGCCAGGGGCCCTCTCCCACCGAGGCCCCGTCCACACGGGCCAAAACAATCTTTTCCCCTCCTCGGTTTTCCTTTGATGCGTTTCAGGAATATCTCCGTGAAGACGGGACTCGTTGTGAAAACGCATCGAGCTGAAGAAACGCTGTAGTACATATTCAAGGCCACTGTGTGGCGCTGGTTCTCCACACAAAAAAAAAAAAGTGGAGCGCGTCAAACCTGCGCGCGTCAAGGCCATGAGCGCTGTATACAAACATACAGTCGAGGAGGAGAAAGCAGTTGTTAAACCTTTTAGATTGAGCAGAAATACTTTTTAATGTACAGTTAGTAATTACATTTACGAAGGGGCTGTATTTAAAGCTACAAAAAAAAAATACAAATCAAATAATAATTAAAAATATATGAATCAACACAACTCTAACGTCGCCCAGCTGGTGGCGGGGCGATGACGTCATCGTTTGTGTTTCAGGCGTCCACACGAATCCGAACACGAAACCGCATAGGTCCGTTTTTATCTGAATCCACCCTTGGGACCTGGGTTCAGAAAGGTGCGTTTTCAGACACCGAACACGCCGGATCCGTCTGGACGGTCGGCCCAAACGCACACAAGACTTCTGCGTTTTCACCAGAAAAACGGGTTCCATGTGGACGGGGCCTGACACTTGCTGGCTGCGCCCTGCCACACAATGGCACATTGATCTGCTGCTCCACTACCAGAGTCAACGTTAGAGCCTCGCCCAGCCCCGAGGCGATCCGTCTCGCACACCGCAGTGATTTGAGTCTGGAAAAACGAATGTCACACCTGTGACTAAGACCTGGTTCAATGTGAGACCACTGACTAAGACCTGGTTCAATGTGAGACCGCTGACTAAGACCTGGTTCAACATGAGACCACTGACTAAGACCTGGTTTAACATGAGACCACTGACTAAGACCTGGTTCAAGGTGAGACCACTGACTAAGACCTGGTTCAACATGAGACCACTGACTAAGACCTGGTTCAAGGTGAGACCACTGACTAAGACCTGGTTCAACGTGAGACCACTGACTAAGACCTGGTTCAACATGAGACCATTGACTAAGACCTGGTTCAACATGAGACCACTGACTAAGACCTGGTTCAACGTGAGACCACTGACTAAGACCTGGTTCAACATGAGACCACTGACTAAGACCTGGTTCAACGTGAGACCACTGACTAAGACCTGGTTCAAGGTGAGACCGCTGACTAAGACCTGGTTCAACGTGAGACCGCTGACTAAGACCTGGTTCAACATGAGACCACTGACTAAGACCTGGTTCAACGTGAGACCACTGACTAAGACCTGGTTCAACATGAGACCACTGACTAAGACCTGGTTCAACGTGAGACCGCTGACTAAGACCTGGTTCAACGTGAGACCACTGACTAAGACCTGGTTCAACGTGAGACCGCTGACTAAGACCTGGTTCAACGTGAGACCGCTGACTAAGACCTGGTTCAACATGAGACCACTGACTAAGACCTGGTTTAACATGAGACCACTGACTAAGACCAGGTTCAACGTGAGACCGCTGATCAGCACGTAGAGTAAAGGTGCAGGGAAACAGATTTATTCACACAAGCGAAACAAAAGGATGACAGGAATAGACTTGGCCGTAGAATTGCTCACTTCAGGTTTTTCTTGCAGGCTGGAAACACCTCTGCAGTCATTAACGGATCAGTTTGCCAATCTGTGACGCGTCTCATCTGGCTGCTCACCGGGCGGAGTTGAGCTGGAGCCCGACTGCCTCTGGAGATATCTGATTTGGCAAACGGTCGAGGTCTCACACTGATTGGACGACTCCTTTAGGGCTGAGCACGCCCTCAGCACCGTTTGCAAATTTCTTCCAGATGAGTCTTTTTCTAAAGACTTGACATTGGACAATAGTTTGCACTTTTAGATCGAATGGTATTAATATTTAAATCATTTTCAAGGACGTCGTTTTGGCACTTGGAACTATATTTAAATCCCTCAGGGACACCTCCACACTCAGCTAGGAGGAGCCCGGGATCTAACTAGCAACATTCTGGTCACCAGTTAACCCTCTCTACCTCCTGAGCTACGAAGGCACTTGTTAACCGGGCCTACAGACGAAGGGAGTCGTCTGAAGAGGAGTCACACGCCACGCAGGGCGGGAGCACCGATAGTACCAGCCCGACGTGGCCCTCATTGGCTGATCCAGATGTGTCCCCACTTGTGGTGCTTCTCAGAAATGAAGCCTCCAGATTGGGCGGGCCTTAATGCCAAGTGGGCTGACCAATGGTGTGTTCCAGATGCCTCGGACACCAGCTTTCCGAGATTCAAGTGGGGAAGTCTCCCAGCTTTCGCGTGGCATTTCTCGGAGGCACGCCCCCTTTTGGTCGTATTTGTACCACGTTGGTCGTTTTAATGTCGGAAGGCTGGTGTCCGAGGCATCTGGAACCCACCACAGGGCCACCTAGGACCAACCGCCGTGACGCGCCTGGTGTGTGCGTGTGTGCATATGTGTGTGTGTGTGTGTGTGTGTGTGTGTGTGTGTGTGTGTGTGTGTGTGTGTGTGTGTGCGTGTGCCTTACAGAGCTTATGCAGTTGGAAGTTC
This sequence comes from Micromesistius poutassou, assembly GCF_964030765.1. Taxonomy (NCBI): domain Eukaryota; kingdom Metazoa; phylum Chordata; class Actinopteri; order Gadiformes; family Gadidae; genus Micromesistius; species Micromesistius poutassou. Next base: position 811,897 of record NC_140288.1, on the reverse strand, counting down.
TGTCGGGTGAGCGCGGCTCCCAGGGGGTTGACCTCGGTGACGTTCAGCATGTGGTTGAGCTGCCAGAAGCGGGGCCACGCGATGTCACAGTGGTGGTTGGTGGAGTCCACCACACAGCGCTCCCAATCAGCATGACTCCCCCTGGTGGAGAGGAGAGGGAGGGAAGGGTGAGGGAGAGGAGAGGAGAGGGAGGGAAGGGTGAGGGAGAGGAGAGGAGAGGGAAGGGTGAGGGAGAGGAGAGGAGAGGGAGGGAGGGGAGGGTGAGGGAGAGGAGAGGGAGGGGAGGGTGAGGGAGAGGAGAGGGAGGGAAGGGTGAGGGGGAGGGAAGGGTGAGGGAGAGGAGAGGGAGGGAAGGGTGAGGGGGAGGGAAGGGTGAGGGAGAGGAGAGGGAGGGAAGGGTGAGGGAGAGGAGAGGGAGGGAAGGGTGAGGGAGAGGGGAGGGAAGGGTGAGGGAGAGGAGAGGAGAGGGGAGGGAAGGGTGAGGGAGAAGACATGGTTTCTGATCAGTGAAGGGTTAGTGTTAAGGGTTAGTAAAGGATTAGTTAGGGTTTATTTAATGGTTGAAGAGAGGAGAGGGACTGTGTTTAAGGTTAGTAAAGGACTATCGGATAGTTAAAGGTTACTAAATAGTTATTTAAGGGCTGGTTAAGGACTAGTTCAGGCAAGTAAATGGCTAGATAGGGCTGCTTAATAGCTAGTTCTGGCTGGTAAGGGATAGCTCAGGGATAGTTAAGGCCAAAGTATACTACTCCAACTCTGTAATCCGACTCCATAACTACGGAGACCCCTCGAGCATTCGCAGTTCTCCGTCGGGATGTCGGATACGCGATGCAATTCACCGCCCGATCGATCTTACATGCTGACTACTGTTAGAAAAAAACCTTAATGTGCAAAGTAAACAAGGTACAACGTAAATAAGGTCAAAGTCAAACCGGGGAAAAGTGATCCCGGAAATGATTTTGTTAGAGGACCAATCACAGCCCTTGCCGTCTCCGTTGCTCAGTCCTACCTGTAGAAGGCGTGGTACTGGGCGGTGGTACTGGGCGGTGGTACTGGGCGGTATAAACCAGCAGTCCTACCTGTAGAAGGCGTGGTACTGGGCGGTGGTACTGGGCGGTGGTACTGGGCGGTATAAACCAGCGGTCCTACCTGTAGAAGGCGTGGTACTGGGCGGTGGTACTGGGCGGTGGTACTGGGCGGTATAAACCAGCGGTCCTACCTGTAGAAGGCGTGGTACTGGGCGGTGGTACTGGGCGGTGGTACTGGGCGGTATAAACCAGCGGTCCTACCTGTAGAAGGCGTGGTACTGGGCGGTGGTACTGGGCGGTGGTACTGGGCGGTATAAACCAGCAGTCCTACCTGTAGAAGGCGTGGTACTGGGCGGGCAGGAAGGTGCTGCCTCGCCGGACCCAGGAGCATCGCACGTGGCTGTGGCTGGGGACCCGACAGGTGACGTTCAGGGGCCCCGGGGGGTCTGAGGGTCAGAGGTCACAATAACACAGGTTCAGATTTATATCTCAGTGTATTAATAATACTCTAACTACCCCCCGGATACGTCCCCTAACAACCCAGATCACGCCGTGTGATAGGGCTGCTCGATTTTGGAAAAAATGAGAATCACAATTTTTTTGGTCAAGATTGAAATCACGATTCTTCAAATTATTCTTTTTGAGTTTGAAAATAAAATGCATTTATTCGGCATTTCGGCAAAAAAAAACCTCACTGTAACAAAGTTTTCCAAATTCTTAAACTACACAAAATGTTCAAATAAAAAAATAGAAAATGTTCAAATTGGAAATAATGTACAAATAAATATGTATCCAGCTGTTCTGTAATTTCTATAAAACTTTCAATTAATAAAATATAGATACTAGAAGATCAAATAAATAAATAAAATTAAATTAACTTTCTCGTGTTTAGTGCACTGACACATTTTTAATCTAACGTTTTTTGTAAACGACACTCAACAAATTGCATTCTGTAAATTGATCCAGTAATGGATCAATTTACAGAAAGGACTGGAAGGACTGGCCTGGCCCATCATACTCAGAACTCACTGAAATGAACTTGTCTTGAACTTCAGAATTCAGAATTACACTCAAAGTGACAGCCTGTTTACAATTCACAAATCTGTGGCGCTACTTATTTTTCATATTCAACCCACACTGAGTACTTATTAAGTACATTTGGACTTGAACTTCAGAATCATTTAAAAAATATATAGAAAATAAAAAAATTTATAATTTTAAATTTTTCAAAAGAATCGTTCCAACTCGATTTTATTAATTTGGAGATCGTTTGACCCTAGAATCGCAATCGTGATCAAAATTCGATTAATTGCACAGCCCTACCATACAACCCAAATAATAGCCCAAAAACCCAAACATAACAATCTAAGTCTTACCCTAACCATCCAAATAATCTCTAATGACCCCTAAAAAACAGATTTTTAGCTCTGAATTAACATCCCGAATAATATATTAAGAACCTTAATAATACCCTAGTGACCCAAATATCACACTAAAGACCCAATTAGAACCAAGTAAATGTTACTATGCTGTTACTATGCTGGATGAATTCATTTTACTCTGCTGTAGATATATAGTTGTTATTACAGTTATTATATATATATACAGTGTATATATATACATATATATATATATATATATACACTGTATATATGTCTACACATTATAGACATTATCCTGTTGTCACCCTGGACTAAAGTACGCCTGTGTGTTTAGCCACTCAAACAGGAAGTTAACTTCGGAAGCCACTTCCTGTTTAAGACAAGGCAAGGAAGTAACTTGTTGGTCATGTGACCACTGATAAGAACACGACTCCCTCACAGCAGCAGCAGAGTACTGATAACAGACACACATGTATCTGTACATATTTGGGCTGGGCAAGTTAAGGCGTTAATTACGCGTTAACGCAATCTTATTTTAACGAGATTAATACAAATCGACGCATTAACGCACATTCTCTTCTTTTTTTTTCACTTTGATTTGATCATTTTGAAAGGTTTTGCCCACAGAATGTCAACACTCATGTCAGAAATAATTTTTGTTTTTAGTTTTTTAGCACTTACTTCACATTCAATTACACTCAAAGTGACAGCCTGTTTACAATTCACAAATCTGTGGCGCTACTTATTTTTCATATTCAACCCACACTGAGTACTTATTAAGTACATTTGGTATGAATGATAATGTGTCCTTCCATTTGAGCGCCCACAAAGATGGGCTTCAAAAAACCCTCAATATTGAAACGAATAGAACGTGATAGAACTCTGAGCGATAGAACTCTGAGCGATAGAACTCTGAGCGATAGAACTCTGAGCGATAGAACGCTGAGCCATAGAACGCTGAGCCATAGAACGCTGAGCTGCAATAGGGAACACCCGCTGGACGATGCGAGTGAGCAGTGTGAAGTCAGTTCTTGTGAAGTCAGTTCTTGTGAACTCAGTTCTTGTGAAGTCAGTTCTT
>NC_140288.1:785909-805909 GCF_964030765.1 Micromesistius poutassou | reverse complement strand
GGGAGGGGGGAGGGGGAGAGGGAGGAGGGGAGGGAGAGAGAGAGGGGGAGAGGGGGAGAGAATTGGTCAAATTAGTTTCATTTTCATTTGATTCATTTGATTTTTGAACACAACGAGACAGAAAGAGACGGAGAAGAGGGTAGAGATGGTTGTGAGTTAGTTAAGTTCAGTCAAGTTAAGTTCAGTCTAGTTCAGTTCAAGTCTAGTAAACAGATAGTAAAGCTTACAGATAGAGGTAGATGCTTGTAAAGTTCGGTGGTTAACAGTTAACTACTGAACTTTGCTAACAGCTAACTCGCGGTTAACATTTAGCAGGTACTTAGTTGTTACTAAAATTCAGGAGTTAACAGGTAGTTAGATGTTGTTAAGTTAGTTCAGTCGTTAACGTCATTGTTATTTAGATCAGTAGTTAATGTTAAGTTATTTATTAGTAAGGTTCAGTAGTTAATAGGTAATACGTTGTTAGTTACTGAGTTAGTTCAGTAGTTAACAGTTGGTAAGTTGTTAGTAAAGTTCAGTAGTTAACAGGTAGTTAGTTGTCAGTTAATTAAGTAGTTAACAGGACGTTGTTGGTTAGTAAGTAAGTAAGTTCAGTAGTTAACAGTTGGCAATGTCAGTTCAGTAGTTAACAGGTAGTTGTTGGTTAGTTAGTAAGTAAGTTAGTTCAGTAGTAAACAGTTGGTCAACAGTTACTCAGTTCAATAGTTAACAGCTAGTTAGTTGTTAGCAGCTTATGTGTAACCCAACACTGTGCCGATGGGATGTCTGCCACGGTTTCCAAGGCAGCACATCCTGGTGCATTAAACAGACCAGTGTGGCGACTGGACCGTGGAACCATAAAACACACGGGCCCAGAGCTGCATCACGTAGAGCTGGACGCGTACAGCGAGATGTTCTTCTGAGTCGGTACAGTGCTTGGCAGGCTGTGGTTGTAACATGAGAAACAGGCTCTCTGAACGAGTCCAACCAACGCACCAAACCCAAGCCCCAGCAGACTCCTAGCATCCGATAGCTTAGCATAACAACCAGCCTCACCGAGGCTACGGCTTACCACCGCCTAGAAGAGGTTAGCATCGTCAGCCCAGCCTGGCATTAAGCTAGCTTAGCATAGCGTAGCCAGCCTCGCCTACAGGAGGTTTTACGGGGGAGGGTTTGGGGGAGATTCGCGGGGGCGTTTTTTTGGGGGGGAGGCATCTACAGTAAATCAACGAGAGCTTTTGTCAGCAAAGTCTTTCTTTAGCAGCAGACAACCAATCTGTCATCGTGACTCACTGACACATATACCATAACCATAGCCAGAGGGGGGGGGGGGGGGGGGGGGAAGAGAGAGAGAGAGAGAGAGAGAGAGAGAGAGAGAGAGAGAGAGAGAGAGAGAGAGAGAGAGAGAGAGAGAGAGAGAACTTGTTTTCCACTGTATTCAAACTGTGGAAAGCAGCGAGGTCCACAATACAATTCTCTATGTAGGCTGCCATTGGTTCAAATATCAAATGGTCTGTTGCTATTGGTCAAAATATCAGATTAGTTCCCTTTTCTCTACAGATAATGGGCAAGGCGTAAACAGCCATCAGTTGTGTTCTCCTTAAGCAGTGTGTGTAGTACAAGGCGTTTGTGCGTCCGTTTTTTCCACGTGTCATTGTGGGAGTGTGTGTGGCTGATGCTGGGTTTAATCTGCCTCACCTGGTGGAGTCTGACTGACTGGGCTGGGTGAGGCTGCACGCCTGTTGCACGTTGGGTAATCAGTGTGCACAGGTTAAAGCAGCCGTCTGCACACGCACTCAGCGGAGCGCCCCCAGACAGACGTGTGCAGCGTCAAACTAGTTTGTAGTAAACCGCAATTTTCAACACCGCCGCCGCCCTGTGTGAAGTCACGTGGGCGGCGTGTAGCGTTGACGTCTGCTACAGTCACGTTCGTCATGTTCTACTGATCTCCACTCTGTCTGTTGATGCATACCAGCGACTCAAAATACAGCCCATAATGACATCGGATCAGTAAATGAGTACCAGACAGACACCCTATACCCCGTACCAGACCAGAACCATCCACGAGGCAGAAAAGAAAATGCATGTCTTTTAAGAAAGAAATGAATAGTTCAACATGTCCACGTGTACGATTTCAGCTGCATTCCGCTGTAATAACACGTTTGAACGCGGTGACGGATGGCAGGCGAGGGAATGTGACCGGTAGAGACCTGAGACAGACGCATAATGGTAGTTAACCAGCTAGTATTGATGCATGATGTTAGTTAACTAGCTAGTATAGAACCCAGATGCATGGTTTTTGTTACGATACGATACAACTTTATTAATCCCCCGTAGGAGAAATGAGTTTGTTGCAATAGCCCAGCAGCAGCAGAAAAACACTGGATAAAAATAAATAGAATACAATAATGCCGCTTTTCCACCGATAGTAACAGCTCGACTCGACTCGACTCGCCTCGGTTTGGTTCCAGGCACGTCGCGTTTCCATCTAAAAAAGTACCTCTTCAATGTGGGCGGGTCGTAGAAAAGAACCTCTCCACCATGGGCGGGTCGTCATTAGGTTTTAATTACGGGAGACACGATTCCCGGGAAATCTGAATCTGATCAAGACTATTTCCTGATTCCCGGGAAAGGTTATGCAGAGCTGCCAACTCTCACGGTTTCACCGTGTGACACACGTTTTTGCCTGCTTACGCACGCACACACGCCACACATCCAATTTCTCACGGAAAAAAAACACGCGTCCGTCCACCCCCCCTACCCCCCCTGTCAACAATCCCGATCACCCGCAATCCAACACTCCCCACCCCCCTCAAGGACCCGCCCGCAGACCCTGCTATAAAGGTATGCATTACAAAATTCTACAGAATGTCACTCCAGCCAAAACCCAAAAGTTGGCAGCCCTGGGTTATGATGGGAAATAAAATAAAATAAAAAGCGCAATGACTGTGTGTCTATTGTTGTCATACGGTAACGCTGAAGGAGGCGAAACTCGAGCCCTGGGAAAGGAACGACACTAAAACGAAACAGCGAAACGCTGATCCTCCGGAGCCGGTCCGTGGACTCCAGCCACGTCGGACACACACAACCACGCCAGACACACACAACCACGCGCAGCCTAACTCTAGCCCCGGGAAAGGAGCGACACACACGGCGAATCTCTGATCCGTGTCCCCCTCGGGAGCGGGTCCGTGGACTCCAACCACGCCGGACACAACTTAACTTTGAGTGATTATTCCCGTTTACAGCCGCTGGCCAATCAGTGGCCAGCAGCCTGTTTACGTCACACAAAAGTACCTACTCCGCTCGCTTAGAACCTCGACAGAGGTAGTACTAAAAAAAAGTACCCGGTACTAGGTACCGGGTACTTTTTTGCCAATGGAAACGCAAAAAAAGGCAGGGCCAAGTCGAGGCGAGTCGAGTCGAGCTGGTACTGTCGGTGGGAAAGCGGCATAAGAATACACAGTACTAATACAACAAAAGTAGACGCTAGAGGAAGAGGCTAAACAAAACGCTAAAGTAAGGAGAAGACGAGACAAACAGAACAAACAACAACAAATAGGGCAAAGTTAGTATAGCTAGTATAGATGCTTGATGGTAGTTCAGTAGCTAGTTTATATGCATTATGATGGTTAACCAGCTAGTATAGATGCATAGTGGTAGTTTATCAGCTAGTATAGAGGCAAGATGTTTGTTAACTAGCTAGTATAGCAGGGTCGCCAACTCTCACGCATCTGGCGCTGTGACACTCCCGCTGTCAGCATCAATCTCACGCTCTCAGGCACACGCAAGAGATATCACGCCAAATAGCTCATCTTTGAAAAAATAATAATAATCAACTTTTTACCGTCCATTCACTGTTGATCACTCACTACTAGACCACAGAATATACAGGAAACATGCTCGTTAGATCTATCTATCCTACTGCAGTGACTGCAGGCTGATCTACAACATCCTCCGCGCTCCTTTCTCTGTCGCCGCTCCCTTGCGTCTCTTAGTTGAAAATGTGAAAAACGTGCATCTTGGGAAGAAGAATAAAGTCTTGGTTAAAGTCTGAGAGCGCAAATAAATGCCTCAAACTAGTGCTGTCATTTTAAAATAACAACGCTACGTTTGTTTTGTTACTGTTGTTTTTCTAACGCAATTAATGCGGATACTCCGCTATTTGGTTTCATTTACTTACTCAACACTTAACCTAAAATTACAGCCAGGGTATCAAAACGAAGAGAGAAAGATGGCAAAAAGATACCTCAAAGAGCTTTTCAGAGAACTCTTAAATGGCATGATCCCTTCCAAAAACTCTTCCAGTCTCTCTCCCTCCCTCCTTCCATGTCTCCTGTGTCTGCCTCTCTGTGTGGACTGTGGACCTTGTTGGAATTCAACTAGAAATTGTTAGTTTGGTGTTACTTAGCCTATATTTGATTTATATTACAAGTGCCTTTCGAGCTAAGCACGGACAGAACAAGTCAATATAGGCATCAGTTTACTGAATCTCTTGGCTTCTATAGGCTATATTTTAATTAGGATATAGTATTTTAATTCTGATTTAACATTAATTCAATGTTGTTACTTTTCAATATCAGTCATTAGGCTAAATAAAGTCACGTTTGGCAATGAGCGGGGTCCAAGTAACCTATTCTGGGTCAGACTGGGAATAAATTCTGAGGTCTTGGTTAAATTCAAATCTATGGCAGCAGGTATCAGTATACAGCTGTGTTCCCATGTCAATGCATGATTAAATGCATGATCAAAATATATCGAAACACATTTTGAATGTCCTACGTCAACAACAGCCAATGGCTTTTATATAAGCTTTTCTTCAATTTGTTTATAATAAGTAAACAAGGACTGTTTTGTAAAAAAAATTAGGTTATGGTTATCAAAGATGTTCACTGCTCGCGTTCTTCGCACGCCCACCGACATTTTGCACTCCAGCCAAAGTCCCAGAGTTGGCAACCCTGGTATAGTTGAATGATGGTAGTTAACAAGCTAGTAAAGGACCCAGCTGCATGAACGTAGTTAGCCAGCTAGTATTGATGCATTATGGTAGTTAACCAGCTAGTATTGATGCATTATGGTAGTTAACCAGCTAGTATTGATGCATTATGGTAGTTAACCAGCTAGTATTGATGCATTATGGTATACCAAGTATAGAACCGAGATGCCTGATGGGTAAGTGTGGAGCCGGATTAGTGGTAGCTCCAGCCAACATTATTGAGTGTGCTAGCGGCTAGGCTAGCTTCCACTGCTTGGCACTAAAGTAGAAGAACTAACTGTTACCATGTGTGGGTCAAGATGTAGGTATTCTAGCCCCCAACGCTAGGCCTCAAGGTGTGTGTGTGTGTGTGTGCGTGTGTGTGTGTGTGTGTGTGTGTTTGAATATTCAACATCATAAGTTGAGGTTAATGCTTCTATGCATCGTATTGTGATCCAAACTGTGTTCAGTATTCTGTGTTTAGATTCATACTTCAATATCACATAACTACTCTAGCTGTGGCTTTCATTCCATTGTGTGTGGTGTGTGTGTGTGTGTGTGTGTGTGAGAGTCTGTGTGTGTGTGTGTGTGTGTGTGTGTGTGTGTGTGTGTGTGTGTGTGTGTGTGTGTGTGTGTGTGTGTGTGTGTGTGTGTGTGTGTGTGTGTGTGTGTGTGTGTGTGTGTGTGTGTGTGTGTGTGTGAGAGAGTCTGTGTGTGTGTGTGTGTGTGTGTGTGTGTGTGTGTGTGTGTGTGTGTGTGTGTGTGTGTGTGTGTGTGTGTGTGTGTGTGTGTGTGTGTGTGTGTGTGTGAATAGCTGGCATCTGGTAGCCATCTCACTCTGGCTCTCTTGCTGGAGGAAATTCCAGAGAGGGAAAGAGAGGAGGGCGCGCACATACACACACACACACACACACACACATGCACACACACGCACACAGACACAGACACAGGCACGCACACGCACACGCACACACATATACACAGAGTTGGAAAGCCAGTCACAAAGAACGCAAGATGGCTTGACAGCTTCATGGTACTTGAGCCAAAACACATTTAAACATGCACACGCACACACACAGCAACGTGAGTCCTTGAGTATGAATAAATATATAAGTCTTGTGGTTGCTCTTCTGTGTTTCTGTATGTGTGTGTCTGTGTGTGTGTGTCTGTGTCTGTTTGTATGTATTTGTGTGTCTGATGAAGAGCGCCAATAACAAATGATCATTATTCTTATTCACAAACAGTCATGTACCCACAAACACAAAGAACACAAGATGGCTTGGAGTCAAACACACACACACACACACACACACACACACACACACACACACACACACACACACACAGTACGATTCTTGCTGTTGGATATCTTAAACATTTAACAATTATTCGCTGAAGGCGAAGTGAATAGTGGAGCTATTACAGAGTATTACGGACTATTCACGGAGCCTGAGGTGAATAATTGTTTTAGTACACGTGAACACTCCGAAAATAAACAAGATAACACTTTTATGCCGGGATTTATTTGTTTTCATCAGCGTGACGAGACGGCCGTCACGCACGCAAAAACAATATCCAGAGTTTGAGATCTCAATCATGAGATATTGCCCAACATCCCGAGATAGCGAACCAATCAAATTGCACCATTTTAGGAGGTTCACGTGTAGCATATACTAAATTAGTTTATCTCATATCTCATCACATCACAACCAGTCATAGACAAACTGTGTCAAGAAGCCTGTCTTCTTGCTAAACACTTGACAAACAGATCCATCCTAGCTCCTCCCACACACCCCCCCAGGCCAATGTTGCTCTGACCCCTGCCGAACCCCCTCTCTCTTTAATCTGTATGCAGGGGTCATCAAACACCCCACTGCATCCATGGCAACCTGTGATAAGGTAAACAAGCCATGATGGGGACGGTTAAAACACAGTCCTGATCGTCTTGTAGGGACAGTAGAATACACAGTCCTGATCGTCTTGTAGGGACAGTAGAATACACTGTCCTGATAGTCTTGTAGGGACAGTAGAATACACTGTCCTGATAGTCTTGTGGGGACAGTAGAATACTGTCCTGATCGTCTTGTGGGGACAGTAGAACACACTGTCCTGATAGTCTTGTAGGGACAGTAGAATACACTGTCCTGATCGTCTTGTAGGGACAGTAGAATACACTGTCCTGATAGTCTTGTAGGGACAGTAGAATACACTGTCCTGATCAGACAAGTGCTATAAAATGTGCTGCATGTAAAACTAATATTTGCCTAAAATGGAAATCCTTCGGTGTTCGTTATTCAGCACAAACACAAAACACATGCCTACGCAGGGTTTGCTAAGACCACAGGTTCATTGTTGACGTTGTCGAGATGTAAATCAGCCCTGATTTTCCTCAACTTTCTCCTCTCACATTCCAAAGTTCGGCACTTGGCGAGCAATTGAACTCCATTCTTTACCAAAAAACGAGTGTGAAGCGCATACAAAGCCGGATTGTGTTTTTTCCAACACAAGTAAGCGCATCGCACTACCCTGACAAGATCGTTTTAGAAAATAGTGCCTACAAACAAAACAACTAGTTTTTATTCAGTGTTTACATGCAGCCAGCATCTCCTCTCAGAATTCAGAATCATCACAGTGCCTTTAGCGCAGCCAGCATCTCCTCTCAGAATTCAGAATCATCACAGTGCCTTTAACGCAGCCAGCATCTCCTCTCAGAATTCAGAATCATCACAGTGCCTTTAGCGCAGCCAGCATCATCAGCATTTCAGTAACTCCATGGCTGTGCACAGTGGAAAGTCAAAGCTTTGTTTGTGGGGACTATATGAGAAAACCCAGCCAGGGCAGTCCACATGAGCTTACTTGTGTCGGAGAAAAAAAAAAACCCAGCTATGGGTACCGCTGAACTCTCGTTTGGGATAAGTGGATGTCAATTGCTTACCAACTGCCCAATTTTGAAACGCATATAAACACTGCCAGAGGGGTTGAGTTTGACAAAAATAGTGGCTGATTTACATCTTGAAATAGACAATGGTAAAAATGAGTGTGAATATCTGGGTGTCTGATACTCCTTGTGTCTCTAGGTCACCTGCACAGCTACGCCCTTGACCTCTCCGTCGCTATACTCCCACTCCCTGTGTCTCTACACCCCCCTAGATACTCCCTGTGTCTCTACATCCCCTAGATACTCTCTGTGTCTCTACACCCCTCTAGATACTCTCTGTGTCTCTACATCCCTCTAGATACTCTCTGTGTCTCTACACCCTCTAGATACTCTCTGTGTCTCTACACCCTCTAGATACTCCCTCCCTGGGTCTCTACGTCACCATGTCCACCTCTGCGGCCGTGCCTCCAGCTGTGGTGGACGGAGCAGTATCTTCAGTGGAGGGTGAAAGCTTTGCTGAGCCCATGTTGGCAAGGCCCCCCCGTCTGTCAACACAGCATGGAGGCTGGCTGGACGCGCTCCAGCTGGTATCAGCTGGGCCTGGTATTACCGTAAGTCCGTCTAAATGACTGCTCTGTTTTATTTTGTGGCCGGGACTTCGTGGAAACTTTCATACCAATAATTTCCATTAATTTCCTGCTGGGGTGTTAAACATGAACTGGAGCTGCCGTCTGCAAATACCCAATATCTCAGGAACAAGAAATACTACCCCTACTGCCATCCTACCCTCACCAAGAAGCCCTACCCCTACTGCCATCCTACCCTCACCAAGAAGCACTACCCCTACTGCCATCCTACCCTCACCAAGAAGCACTACCCCTACTGCCATCCTACCCTCACCAAGAAGCACTACCCCTACTGCCATCCTACCCTCACCAAGAAGCACTACCCCTAGACCCCTAACCTTCTAACCTGAAGCCCCTAACCCCTACCCTCTTGGCCTCTAGCCCCTAACCTCCTAACCTGTAGCCCCTAGCCCCTAACCCCTAACCTCCTAACCTGAAGCTCCTAACCCCTAACCTCCTAACCTGAAGCTCCTAACCTCTAACCCTCTAGCTCCTCTCCTATTCCCAGCCTGAAGTCCAGGAGAGGATCCTCATCTCAACCAATCAGTCCCCATCAGCTGGACCCAAACCCCGACCCTCAGTGGGCAACAGGTTCAGAACTGCTGCGGGGTCTTTGAGCCTCAAGATAACCACGCTGTGTTAAGTACACATTAACCTGCGTATGGTGAATACTAATAAAATAAATACAGTAATCCTACCCAACACACACACAAACATTGGCACATGCACATGTGTAAACAAGGAGAGAGGAGAGGAGAAGAGGACAGAGGAAGGAGAAGAGAGGAGAGGATAGGGAAAGAGGAGATAGGAAGGGAGCATAGTGAGCCATGATGTTACAGGTGGCTCTGTATGTGTGCACGTGTTTGTGCATTTTAGTGTGTGTGTGTGTGTGTGTGTGTGTGTGAGTCTTTTTGCCAGCCGATAACCTTTTGCGTAGAAGATGAAGTGTGCCCTTTAAGGGATAACACACACACACACACACACACACACACACACACACACACACACACACACACACACACACACACACACACACACACTGTAATTAGCAGCAGGTCAACAGGTCAACAACAGCCCTAAACTAGACTCACCAGTCCGTCTCTAAACACTTCGCTGATCCTGAGACTGAGAACAATCTCCCAGATTATTTGCTAAAAATATGTAGACACAATTAGAGAGAGTTTTAACAACAACAACAACAACAACAAGCTGCACTGCAGAACCAGTCCAAAGTCTACTGGACGGCCCGCACTTTTTTTTTCTTTCTCTCTCCCTCTCTCCCTCGCTCTCTCTACTCTCTCTCTCTTTTTCTCTCTGGCACAAAGAGAGAGAGGCAACATCCGTTTTCTATCAACAGACACTTGAACTACAAGGTTATTCTGTTTTCTATAACGAATGCTTCTATAACTTTGAGTTTATTTTTGTTTTCTGTTAACTTTTACTTTTTTCATTAAAATGTTTTTCTGCTCCTTCATGTATTAGTATTCCTGCTCTCTCTCTCTCTCTCTCTCTCTCTCTCTATTAAATCAAATCAAAAGCACTTTATTGACATGGCAATTAACATTATAATTTCCAAAGTAGTTACAATTATTAACAAAGGAAAAATAAAAAGTATTACAAAAAGGTTCAAAACAAATATATAGAACAATATATAATCTAAATAATAATAACAATATATATATATAGATTATATATAGATCAGTACAATAAATCAGTTAACGGTCGGGCATGAATCTAAGAAAATATTTCCTTGAACTGGGCTACAGAATGAGTCTTTTCCCATCTCTAGAAACACTGTCTGTGCAATGTAGAGGCAGTATCATTCCTTTTTAGGGTTAATAATTGCATTTGGGGGTACTATAGCCTAGGCTACTGTAGGGGGTACTATAGCCTAGCCTATAGCCTATAGCCTATATGCTATAGCTCTATAGGCTATAGGCTATAGCCCATAGCCTCTGTCCAAACACCACATACCTGCCAACCCGCAAAGAGCTGCTCTCCTCTCCCTCTCTCTGCCTGTCTGTCTCTCTCTCACAGATCACTCAATATAAATGTGGTTTAAGCTGGCTGTCTTCTGTGTCCACGTGCTTTGGTGTGTGTGTGTGTGTGTGTGTGTGTGTGTGTAAATGTTTGAGAAGATGAAACATTTGATCCACCTCTGTGTGAACAAACATCACAGCTCTCTTCTAAACTGTTTTCACTTTTCATCAACACTGTTGGAGACAGTATTTATTTTTCAGCGTGCTCTGCATGCTATTGTAGCATAGCATCACCATGCTCTGCATGCTATTGTAGCACAGCATCACCATGCTCTGCATGCTATTGTAGCATAGCATAACCATGCCTTGCATGCTATTCTAGCATGCTTTGCAGGCTATCGCTCCACATGCTATCGCTCCACATTCTATCGCTCTGCATGCTATTGTAGCATAGCATCACCATGCTCTGAATGCTATCGCTCTGCATGCTATTGTAGCATAGCTATCGCTACAACAGCATCTGTTTTGTTCTCCCAGAGATAACCACGTATCACCCTACCATAAACACAACAAAGTCTATAGAGAGACAGACAGACAGGTAGAGAGACACACAGACAGGTAGAGAGACACACAGACAGGTAGAGAGACACACAGACAGGTAGAGACAGACAGACAGACAGGTAGAGAGACACACAGACAGGTAGAGACAGACAGACAGGTAGAGAGACAGACAGACAGGTAGAGAGACAGACAGGTAGAGAGGCTGACAGATAAACAGGTAGAGAGACAGACAGACAGGTAGAGAGGCTGACAGACAGACAGGTAGAGAGACAAACAGACAGGTAGAGAGACAGACAGACAGACAGGTAGAGAGGCTGACAGACAGGTAGAGAGACAGAGAGACAGGTAGGGAGGCTGACAGATAGACGGGTTGCGAGACAGACAGACAGTTAGACAGATGGCAGGTTGAGACAGACAGACAGTGAGACAGATGGCAGGTTGAGACAGACTTTTAGAGAATCAGACAGCCAGGAAGAGCGACAGACAGAGCGCTAGAGAGGCAGGCCTCACAGACGGCTCGGGGGGACGTGGATGTGTGTGAAAGGTCAGTACAGGTTCATACTTATCTTCCATGCACATTCCATCGCAGTGATGTCATCAAAACTCTCTCTGCCTCACAAATTCACACGCATCCATTACACGGCCAAGTGTTTTGGACGGGTCATAACGACACTGGAGGTGTCATCGGTATGTATGTACGTCTGTCTGTATGTACACATGTACTGTACGTCCTATAACGTTCTCGACAAAGGCGCTGATCCGATTGCCTTCACTTGATCTTGGCCCTTCAGTGGGGGGGGTGTTGGAGGAGCAGGGTCAAGTGGACGAGAGGTTCTCCACAGAGATCAGCAACAATCAGCCCGATCTCTGAACTCCGGTCTGAACACAGAGAGCAGAGAACGGCCGTCGCCGGTGGCTCTGTTACTGCGGACAAAAGTAAGTGCGGTGCGGAGTGTGCTGCTCCGAGAACGCTGCCAGCAGCAGAACGCGAGGCCGTGCGATTGGACCCGCTCCCAGCGGGCACGCTGTGAACGCCGCGGTCGTGCACACGCACTCCACTAACTCAACTCAACTCTGGTCTATGTTTTTATGGACGCATGTGTGTGTGTGTGTGTGTGTGTGATTGGCTCAGTGAAAAGTGCTATACAAATAAAGTCGCCTTGCCTTGCCCTCAGTGTGTCTGTCTCTCTGGACGTTCTCGACAGCTCAGTTCATCTGCGCGACTTCACGCGTGATGTGTGTGTTCCTGAGGAACCGAGGCAAGTGCAGAGTTGAGCGGGACGTTGTTTGGATAAGCTTGAGCAACGTCAAGAAGCAATACCGGAGGCCATGCCCTTTATGAAGAGGTATGTTTAGAACGGGCCCTGCATCTGGTGTGTTTAAGTGATGCGCACGCATGCCAACAGCTAGCACACACTAACTCCCTTAAGGTCTGCTACTAAAATCGCGATCCAGCCCAGATCGGGCCCTTAAAACCTCCTACTCTTAGCTATCTTAGCCTAGCTCCTTAAGGTCTCCTACTGTAAGATACCTTAGCCAAGCTCCTTAAAGCCTCCTAGCCTCCTAGCATTAGCAAACCATAGCCTAGCTCCTCAGCTTCTGCTAGCTACCTCGCCTTAGGTCCTATTGTTATGTAGCTTAGCCTAGCTCCTCTCCTACTGTTGGCTACTTTAGCCTCTTACAACATCCTACTGAGAGCTACGTTCCTTATTTTGATCCGCTAGCCAGCCTATTAAAAAAAAACTCTGCTTTGTCCCGAACTAACCTCGCTCTATCACACTCGTCCTATAAACCAAACAACCTAATGTTGTGTCAGGGTCAATTCAAAAGTGCATTGTGAAGAATCTGTGGCGTCTAGCTGAAGGGACTAGGTAGAATGTTGTAAAATTAGTGTAGAATCCCATGAAAATAATAATTGTATTTTGTTACCTTGGAAAGAACCCTTTAGGTCTACATATGGAGTGGTCCTCTTCCATGGGGGCCGCCATGAGGAACTGCACTGTTTCTTGCCTTAATTGCCTTAATATTAATCCTACCCTATTAATAGCCTTAATATTCCTTGAGTTGGGATACGCGTGCGGTGCGTTATCCCCATAGCAACTACCCAACTGAGCCTCTTTTTTTTAGTCCCATTGTTGTGTAAGAGCATAAATGTGCCACACACTTAGCAACGTCATGCTATGTGTCCTTGAAGCCTAACCCTTTCGTGGAAGCAGACATCCAAATCAACTGCCGGCCAGACCGATCCACACCTCCACACACACCGTGGCGTTATACTTTGTGTCCGAGAGCCTTAACTGTCCCTCTGATGTGGACCTCAAAATCCACCACGGGCCAGACCGATCCACACCTCCACACACACCGTGGCGTTATATATAAGTGTCTGAGAGCCTTAACCCTCTCTCCAATGTGCTCATATTGCCTTTCACCATAATATCCTCTGTATTTAGAGGATTCAGTCATAATGGCAGTTTGTGGATGAGGGGATTATGTGGGTGTGCATTCCTTAATAATCTACTTATTAGAGACGTGTTTGAGGTTGTTTCTCTGCTTGAAAACTGGTAAGGTAGGCTAGCACTCTAAAAATTAAGTTTGTATCCAAAACTAAACTGTCGTGATGAACTTTGCGATAATAATAGGTCTATTAGTGTTATTACCACTATGGATGCAGTAAGAGAAGTGTGTGTTGAGAAATGCTAATACACTGTTACCCGTTACCCATGTACAATGACCATGACCATGGTGACTTTGACAGATACCTGCCTGTGATTGGTTAAGCTAATTTATTTGCAGGCTAGAGCCGTCAAAAATCAACCTTGGCGTGATTAAATAAATGTTGCTTTGCTGCAAAACAAAAATAATTACTTGGACCTTACACCTAACACCTTAACCTCCACACTACTAACCCTCTACCCTAACACTAACCCTTAATACTAACACTAACCCTCCACACTAACCCTCCACACTAACACTAACCCTCTACCCTAACACTAACCCTTAACACTAACACTAACCCTCTACCCTAACACTAACCCTTAATACTAACACTAACCCTCTACCCTAACACTAACCCTTAATACTAACACTAACCCTCTACCCTAACACTAACCCTTAATACTAACACTAACCCTCCACACTAACCCTCCACACTAACACTAACCCTCTACCCTAACACTAACCCTTAATACTAACACTAACCCTCCACACTAACCCTCCACACTAACACTATGTCACATAACCTGACAACTAAAAGTGATAAGATGGATAATAAGTAGATGATAAAACTGTAAAGATATATTTACGGTTGCAGACATCAAAGGTGTGCGTTCTACATCTGTGCTCTGAGGACATGGTGGGGGACGGGTGCTGGTGTAGGTTCAGGGCCAGCAGTGGGGGGGCCCGTCCCTCTGGTCTACACAATACCCCCGCTGCCCCAGGACAGAGACGGGACCTCTGGGCCGGCCAACGGGCCCAGAGTAGGTGCTCTTGGTTTACCGGGAGACATTAAACTGAGGTCCTGACTCCCGGTGGTCCCTAAAGATCCCATGGCCCTCATGGGAAGAGTAGGGGTGATAACCGCGGTGTCCTGGACGCCCCGACGGCTCCTGAACCAGCATGACCCCCTCATCACCCCCTGGCCTCTAATGAGACAGTCCCCCTGGCCTCTAATGAGACAGCCCCCCTGGCCTCTAATGAGACAGCCCCCCTGCCTCTGCCCTGTGATGGGCGGTGTGGTGTGTAGTGTGGTGTGTAGTGTGGTGTGTGGTGTGGTGTGTGGTGGGCAGTGTGGTGTGTAGTGTGGTGGGCAGTGTGGTGTGTAGTGGGCAGTGTGGTGTGTAGTGTGGTGGACAGTGTGGTGTGTGGTGGACAGTGTGGTGGACAGTGTGGTGTGTGGTGTGCAGTGTGGTGTGTAGTGGGTGGTGTGTAGTGTGGTGGACAGTGTGGTGGACAGTGTGGTGTGTACTGTGGTGTGTAGTGTGGTGGGCAGTGTGGTGTGTAGTGTGGTGGGCAGTGTGGTGTGTAGTGTGGTGTGTAGTGTGGTGGACAGTGTGGTGGACAGTGTGGTGTGTAGTGTGGTGTGTAGTGTGGTGTGGTGGGCAGTGTGGTGTGTAGTGTGGTGGACAGTGTGGTGGACAGTGTGATGTGTAGTGTGGTGTGTGGTGTGCAGTGTGGTGTGTAGTGGGTGGTGTGCAGTGTGGTGGACAGTGTGGTGGGCAGTGTGGTGTGTGGTGTGGTGTGTACTGTGGTGTGTGGTGTGGTGTGTAGTGGGTGGTGTGTAGTGTGGTGTGTAGTGTGATGGGCAGTGTGGTGTGTACTGTGGTGGACAGTGTGGTGGACAGTGTGGTGGACAGTGTGTGTGAGCGGACTGGTGAATACCAGCAGCAGTGCATCACCCAGGTGGGTGCAGGAGGGTGCTACGTAATGGATAATCACCGAGAGGCAGGGCAATAAACAGTTTGATATGGCCGGCTCCTGGACGGCTTCCACGAGCCGGGCATATCAAACTGTTTACTGCCCTGCCTTGAGGTGATTATCCCGTTTATTCTACTCCTTGCTTGCCAACATAATAAAACAATTCAAATACTTTAATAATTATGCTTTTTCTTATTCGTATTGCATGCTTATTAAATGTATACTCTGTTTGAGTTCATCTCCCTCAAAAAGTAGTCCCCTTGAGAACTGCGGTGAATAACGTTAGCTCAGCTGTAGCTCATTAGTTTCTATAGCAACCACACAAGGCTGCGTCTGATCACTAGTTTAATAACCTAGTTGCTACATTGTATCTCGCTTGCGAAACTATGGACTATCGACCGACCCTCCGCTAGATTTCCGACACATTTTAGAAACCTTTTTAAACAAGGTTTATTTTTACAATGGACCTCATGTTTGAAATTTCTGTGATAGAAAAAAAAATCCAAGCGGCGTATTGATCTACTATTTGATGAAGCTGTGCTCAGTCAGCAGCAAGTACAACCGACCAGTCAGCGGGCAACCTGCCGGGTTAGTGCCCTCCTCCCAGCCAATCAGAATCAAGCATTCTCAAACGAAGTAGAATAAATACTGGTAGTGGATGTAAATAACCCCCCCCCACACACACACACACACACACACACGCACATTTATTATGTAAAGCGCTTTGGGCATCTTGATAAGCTAAATACATTATATATGGACTCATTATTATTATCATTCTTCATTTATATTATTATTATTATTATAACTTCACAATATGTTTTTACTTAGTTGGAATATCTTTGATTAGAGACAGGACTTGGACAAAGATGTATTTTAAGACGCAAGGTTTACTAAACCATTACAACGACTATATCTCTATGTTAATGTACCAGCAGCAAAGTACATCCTCTTTAAGTAATCCGAAAGGCGTCCCGTTATTGAAAAATAATACACACTCTTTTACCATTATTGACCAATCAGGATCAAGTATCATCAATACTTGAGGCATTAAAATATATAAATATATATAAATATGACTAACTGAACCCTGGTCTAGATCATCTGGTTCTTATAAACTCCTGGCACCAGCTATACCTCTTCAGCCTCCTCCATGTTTATTATCAACTCAACCCTCTCGCTCTCTCTCTCTCTCTTTCTCTCTCTCTCTCCCACCTCTCTCTCTCTCCCGCTCTCCCTCTCTCTGTCTCTCTCCCTCTCTCTCTCTCTGCCTCTCTCCCTCTCACTCTCTCCCTCTCTCCCTCTCCCTCTCTCTCTCTCTCCCTCTCTCCCTGTCTCTCCCTCCCTCTTCTCTGTATCTTTCTCCCTTTCTCTAAATCACTCCCTCTCTTTTTCTCCATCTCTCTGTATCTCTCTTTCTCTTGCTCCCTGTCTCTCCCAGTACTGAAGCACTGAATCTCTCTCTCACCTCTAACCTCTCACTCTCTCTCCCTCTCTCCCTCTCTGTCACTCTCTCTCTCTCACCTCTAACCTCTCACTCTCTCTCACACCTCTCACTCTCTCCCCGTCTGTATCTCTCTCTCTCTCACCTCTAACCTCTCCCTCTCTGTGTCACTCTCTCTCTCTTACACCTCTGATCTCTGACTCTCCCCCTCTCTTTACCCCTCTCTCTCTCTCTCTCTTTCTCTCTCTCTCTCTCTCTCTCTCTCTCAATATCTCTCTCTCTCTCTCTTTCTCTCACTCCCTCACTCCCCCTCCCTTAAAGGTCTCTTACATACCTCTATAGGTCTATGGATATAGATACATAGTTTACAGATCAATAATAATTATAGTATTCCATAGTTATAGATATATTCTTAATAGTTATAAGACATAATATTACTGATCAATATATAGTTTACAGCTAGATATAGATATAGTTATATAGTTATACAAATATTATTGAAATCAATATTTAGTTTAGTTATAAATATAGTCTATTGTTTTGGATATATAGATAATAGTTATGATTATTATTAGATATTTAATTTATAGTTATAAATAATAATTATTCTTTAGTAATAGAACAAGTATCTATAGCGATAAATAATTATTATTCTTTAGTAATAGATTAAGTTATAAATAATATTTATTCTTTATGAAAAAAAGTAGTTGTTTTTATAGTATAGTAGTTAATAATTGTAGTAGTCAGACTTCTGGTTTTGGTTTTGTTTTTGTGTGGGTGTGTGTGTGGGTGTGTGTGCGTGTGTGTGTGTGTGTGTGTGTGTGTGTGTGTGTGTGTGTGTGTGGTGTGTGTGTGTGTGTGTGTGTGTGTGTGTGTGTGTGTGTGTGTGTGTGTGTGTGTGTGTGTGTGTGTGTGTGTGTGGGCGCAATCTAATACTTCCTTATAGCCTAATTTGGATTTTGCCATGATATGTTCTTATTCATCAAATCCAAATAAAGATGTAAACTGTGTGTGTGTGTGTGTGTGTGTGTGTGTGTGTGTGTGTGTGTGTGTGTGTGTGTGTGTGTGTGTGTGTGTGTGTATCTGTCTGTCTGTCTGTCTGTCTGTAGTATATCCAATATATATTCTGTAGTATAGCCAGTATATCATATAGCCAGTGTATTCTGTACCACATATAGTATATTCTGTAGTATAGCCAGTTTAATCTGTAGTATAACCAGTATTTTCTGTAGTATAGCCAGTATATCATATAGCCAGTGTATTCTGTAGCACATATAGTATATTCTCTAGTATAGCCAGTGTATTCTGTAGTATAGCCAGTAGTATGTCTGGTACAACATGAGTGTGTGAGAGTGCGGGGTGTTTATGTAAGCAGCTTCATAACAGTGCTGAAGTTCTCAGTGTGTAAAGTCCTTCTAGTGTAGACGGAAGCGTGTCACAGGAGTACCCTCTCAACAACACCTCGGCGCTGCCACACACACACACACACACACACACACACACACACACACACACACACACACACCAAAGTTGTAAACTTTGTACATGAGCAAGCTTTTAAACTTTAAACAATCAAAGTTGTCGAGTTCAAACCAAGCCAGACTCACCTTCGGGTTGTCCGCGGTTCAGACGGCCATGTTGCCTGTGTGATCCCCCTCCATAGCCTCCTCTCTCCGGTCTCCAAGTGGAGCGACGGGATCGGGGGGAGAGAGCACAGCGGCTTATCGGATACCTTTCCTCTGATTGGCCAAGGCTGTGTGTCAATCACCGGGCGGGTTGTGGTCCGTAGGGGGGCGGGGTCTGGTCCCGGGTCGTGTTGGAGCCGCAGAGCGGATGGTTCTGCTGCCAACCTGTCTGCTGAGATCTCATCAGAAGGGTGGCGTTTAAAAAAGGATGGCAAACCAACTGGCTTGTCGGGAGAAAAGAGGAGGAGGAAAAGGAGGAGGAAAGAGAGGGGAGAGGACTGAGTTAAATCAGTTGTTCCGCTCCAAATGTTGTCCAGTAGGTCTTCAGAATTTTTTGGGATTTTCAATTTCAACAAGAGGTACTTGTGTGTCAGGTTTTTGTAAAAAAAAAAAATTGTATTTTCAATCAATTATCCATCATCCATTATCCACCTATCGTCCATTAATCATCCATCCATCCATTCATCCATCGTTCACATTAGAGGTATACTCACAACTTGTGGTGTGTTGTGATTCTAATTGACTAGCGGGCTGGCTATTACCATGGCTACAGGCAGCGAGATGGTTTAAAGGTCAGCGTGTCTGCACGGGAGCAGCGCTCTGCCGCCCCCTGCTGGACGATCAGGATCAACACAACTAACGTATCAAACCCGCCTGACGTTCACCGGCGCTGCTTTCATATTGTAGATGACAGAAAAAAGAAAAATCCTAGCCATAATGGGACAACATGGTTCTGTTCTATTTATAGATATTTTCCATTCTGTTTCATTAAATTATGTTCTGTTGTATTATGTCCATCGGGTTCAACAGGGAAGGCATTGTCCACATAGCAATGAAAGGAGACATTCAGTCTTTAAATGATAAGTGGGAGAATGTCGATGGAGAATATAAGAGGATCTAAAGTAGAGCCCTGAGGAACCCCAGACGAGGGCGGAGAATGACCCACAGGTATCCTCAGAGGTTCTGTCAGGTAAGAATGCAACAACATAGTCCTGGTCCCAGCACCAGACAACATCAGAGGGAGCACTAGATTAGTGTTGAGTGTATAACATTGGTTTCCATGGGGAGACTAGAGATTAACAACATTGCCAAATGTCCACTGTGATTGGTTGATAGCCAGTGCCAATGATGATGTGTTCGTGAAGGGGGAGAGTTGAACCAACTGGTTTTCCAACCACAAGATGATGTCAGATTACTTCCCTCAACACAAATGGAGCTGCTCCGTACTCGTTACCACTATCAGTACCAGCACTACTTATTTTTGTCAATCAATCTGTTCTGTTCAAAACAGAACAGAATATTCTGGAGAGGGTTGCTTGTGTGTGTGTGTGTGTGTGTGTGTGTGTGTGTGTGTGTGTGTGTGTGTGTGTGTGTGTGTGTGTGTGTGTGTGTGTGTGTGTGTGTGTGTGTGTGTGTGTGTGTGTGTGTGTGTGTGTGTGTGTGTGTGTACTTTATTAGGG
>NC_140288.1:763409-783409 GCF_964030765.1 Micromesistius poutassou | reverse complement strand
GAAAACGACCTGCCTGAAGTCTGAAACCAACCAAGTGGACAAGTGCACTCTGGGAAAAAAGGTTTTTACTCTCTGCTCACGATTCACCCAGAAGGTCTCATCTGTCAGAGGCACACTGGATGTGTTACCTTGTTTTAATGACTCAATGTTTGTGTGATTAAGCTAGAAATATGATGTATAAATATGTTATTAGCTATAATGTTAACAGTAAACATTTATATAATGTGTTTTCTATATGACAGTGAAGTATGACAATAATAACAAACATAATAGAGCATAATATATGTTATTATATATATTATATATTGTTATAAAAGTGAAATAGCGCTTGCTTCCTAAAGACCACAACATTGTTCTGCGTGGTTTGTCTGACTCCTACGCACTCGCCAGACAAACAATGGGGACTTTTACTTTGGAGTCTAGTGTCCATTGAGGTGCACACTGTTGGTAAATCCCTCTAGTGCACATTGGGTGTAATGACACGTTGCGTAGTTTGCACAGAAGTATAAATTGAAACTGTTTGCAACATTGTTGCATGGCATATTCGTGAGGGATTCATGAGGGAACTAGCAATAAGTTTAATATATGATAATAATGTTATTACTAATATATATTTATAAAGTCAAGGCCTTAAGGCCTAACTTGTCCGCGTTTCTGAACTCAGAAACAGCTCCCTTTGTGGCAGCACTGGAGCTATGGCAACAAGCCCCTGGTCTTTTATTGGTTCACCTGCACCTGGTCACACGTCTCACCCTGACCTCCTGTGTCCAGCGACTGGTGTGCAGGTTTGAGCTGAGCTTCAACCCCCGGAAGCAGGTCCACCAGATGGAGGAGTCCTCCTGCAGTAAGATGGTGTCCCCCTCCTCGCCCACCCCCTCCCCCCCTCTGTCCCCCCCCCTGGACAACGCCTCCCCCAACTAGTGATGTGCGATTCACGAACGATTCGTTCTTTTTGAACAAATCTTTTGTGCAATCCGGTACGTACGATTTGTTTGGATATATTTTGACATGTATTTGTGTTTGGATTATATATTAGAATATATTCAGATGTATTTGGATGATATATTACCATATATTTGGATGAATTTGGATATCTGAACAACGTTGAATAATACAAAGTAGCAGCAGGTTTTTTTTATTGTCGGCTTGATCGGGCTTGTTAACTTTTTTGCCGTGCTTTTAGCTCGTTGGAGTGTGTTATTAGTTTACTCTTTCATTTTGATATTACTATCAAAAAAGATTCAGTCATGTTACAAATCAACAAAAAAAACTGAATACATTGAAAGGAATAATATGTAACAATTCCCCAATAAAATATCAACAAATGAAATGACCTATGTAATACATTTTGTTAGTTTTTCTCGATTGTATACACACAAAAAATCACTAAACACAAAAAACTCATGTATCAACTACAAGTCTCCAGACTGCTAAACTCTAAGCATAATTCCATTGTTTTCACACATTTGGTCTGATCAGGATCGGAGGTGGGACACAGACTGAAGTACATGTACATCTGTTTCACCTCATTTATATTTTTATCTTTATTTTTTGTTGGCCTACGAAAAACTTTTTTTTGCAGTCAGTTCAGCTGAACATTTTACTGTATTACAGTTACAAATAAATATTTGCTTTGTTACCTTTTTGTACTTGTGCACTGATTTCATCATTACATCCCCGAAAGAACATCTGTAGTGTTTTTCATTTTCCTTATCAGTGCAATTACTGCACTGTGAGTTTTGCCAAAATAGGTGACGTTGATGTATTCTCAGAACAATGTTGCAGTGTCAAGCAGGCCTCCACATTAACGGCTGCCCTCTTGCCCGCGGCAGGTGAACTCTGTGATCGGGCAACTAAAATGTGACATGTAGTTGCCTGTCCAGGCAAGTGACCTTTTTTTTTTAAAATACACAAAATATAATTGTAATTATCCAATATGTTTTTGAATCATTTATATTTCCCTCTGATTTTGTCTCCTTTGTTCTTCATGTTTCCAAAGAACCATAAACTGCTGCTGCATTTTTTTCGTAATCAAAAATATGGCAAACTTCCTTTTGCCATTCATGTTTTTTTACAGACAATGCTGTGTCCGATTATAACTCGGAGGTTGGACTATTCCGACTTCCCATCAGGAAAAATATAACGGTGCGCAAATGCTGAGTTCCTAGTCGCAAACTCGGTTTCTCAACCCCTAGTTTACGAATAATAATTATGCTCTCGAACACTTTCACATATGCCTTTATTTGAATATATATTATATATAATACACTGTATAAATATTATATGTAATATAATTATTAGTAAAACGGTTATTGTGGATTATAAGGATTATAATTAATAACTTGCCGTACATAACGACTCTCTCTTCTTAGACGGATCATGTGATCCAGGCCACCAGTATGGACTGACTGACCTGGAGACCCACAGCAGAACCACCAGAGAGATTCAGAGAGACAAAGCATCTGTACTGTGTGTTCAGGAACAGACTGTACACTTCAGGGCCTCAGTAACAAGATGTGAGAATGACACGTCCGTGACCGTGAGAGATACAAGGGTAGAGAATGTTCAGAAGAGGACTTTGATACGTTAGATTATGATGCATGGCACAAATCCCAGAATATCGAAAACAACAGAGGCGTGCATCATGGGAATTGTTTGATAACAACCCTGTCCCCCGAGATCATTGGAGCAATCACAGAAGAGAGGTTGTAATACTGGAGCCCAAACTGGAAAAGCAGGTGCTCCGCAGGCCAGCGTGGCTTTTGTATTACTTATACAAATACTAATAAAAGTCTTAAAAGTTTAAACTTTATTAGAACTCTTTCCTTGTTAGAGTTTAAGTGTTGTACTTCCCACAGACTAATCCTGTGCTGAGATTTCAAGGTCAGCAGGTGACAGGTAGAGACCGATGGACTAGGTTGTGTTTTGACGGAGAACAAAATAATTATGGAAGACAAATTTTTTGGGCCACATAGAGGTAGTGCCTGGGTAGTTTGACAGCTGTGATAAAAACATGATGTGTGTGTTATAAAGTAAGGTAAACAACCCTGGTCACACCTAGATCTTTCTGTTAGGACTCACTAATGTTTGTGTGCTTATAGGCATGTGTGCCTTTGTTTGTGCGTGTGTGTATGTATGTGTGTGTTATTTCCAACACACACACACACACACACTTGTGTGTGTACTTTGTAAAGTGAATAGAGAGTCATTCATATTTCAGATTTTATTCCGTTAAGTTACCAGACGTGAATATCCTGGTCAGACACTGGTCTCAATGGTCAGACACTGGTCTCAATGGTCAGACACTGGTCTCAATGGTCAGACACTGGTCTCAATGGTCAGACATTGGTCTTAATGGTCAGACACTGGTCTCAATGGTCAGACACTGGTCTCAATGGGGGTGATCTGGCTGCTGAGCATGTGAGACATCAAACTGTGCTGATGGTGATATCTGTAACACACACACACACACACACACACACACACACACACACACACCACAGACACAGATGTTATATTCGATTTGGGGAAATATGCGTTCTTTCCGATAAAGTTTAAGCAATGAGTAACATTTTCAAATTATTCGTTATGTATATAGATCGGGATATAAATATCTTTACATCTCCATGCCTCTAGAGGAAGTGTCAGCCTCTAGTCTAGAGGAGGTGAGTGAGTGAGTGGTTGAGTGAGTGAGTGAGTGAGTGAGTGAGTGAGTGAGTGAGTGAGTGAGTGAGTGAGTGAGTGAGTGAGTGAGTGAGTGAGTGAGTGAGTGAGTGAGTGAGTGAGTGAGAGAGAGAGAGCGAGGGTACTGACTTGGTGATGACGGTATGTATTTCTCGGTTCTCTTCTTCTTTGAGTTTGAGCAGAACCTGTTCTAGGATGGGCAGCTCTAGGTTCAGATATTGAGCCACCTGACACCACAGAAGAAGAGTTACTACCAACACACACACACACACACACACACAATGACATGGGGGATGGCATCACAGGAAGAAGACTCACATCGTTGCTGACTTCCTGTTCATCGCTGTCCATCAGGAAGACCTTCATGATGTCCTCAGAAGGACCCTGCAGGAAGCGCTCCCATAGGGGCTGGTCCTGACCAGTCAGCTTCCTCCTCGCTGACGCGCACACACGCACACACACACACACACACACACACACACACACACACACACACACAGATACACAAAATCAGGAAAACAAACGAAAGTTTGGCGGCAATTCGGCCGCTGTCAATCACTCACGATGGCGAAAGTGTTTTCCCCTCCTCTGCTCTGTAGTGTATTCTCACTGCGCTGCTGTGGTGAACGCTGCTGCATTAGTTCAGCTGAAACGGATCAGTCACATGATCAGTCACATGATCAGTCACATGGACCTAAAAAGCTTAATGAGAGAAAAGCTCCTCCGTTGCTACGTTGTCATTACCGATGCGGGTTATGTCCGGATCGGAGGTGAATACCGGACGTATCGGACACAACGGAGACCGGACACCGTTTCCTTTCATAGATTAATTACTAGCTAATTGTATTTTCGGTTGATTTGAATGCAGATGCTGACATGAACAGATGAGCACATTGTTGTCATATCGGGCAAAGTTGATTTGTTGGTAGCAGAGATGGACCAGCAGCGGGATACAGTGAGAAGACAGTGGAGGTTTAATGGAGATAATGGAGATAATGGAGGTTTAATGGAGATAATGGAGATCAGTCGACGATGAGTCTGGCATGACGAATCAGATTAGAATATGCAAAACCCTACTACGCGTATACAGTTAATAAAACCATGTATTTCAATCGACACAAAGAGATATGTAGCTCTGACCTCCAGTCTGGTGGAGGCAGTAGAGAGCGAAGTCCTGGGGGTCGTTCTCTATCTGAAACACAGGAGAGGAAACACTCAATCACAGAAGAACTAGCCTACCCGGCAACAGACGACGAAATACTAAACCCCAGAAGCAATACTGAAGCCCAGAAGGAATACTAGACCCCAGAAGAAATACTAAACCCCACAGGTAATATTAAAGCACAGAAGAAGTGGAAATACTAAGCTACAGAAGAGTAACTAGTAGTAGTAGTAGTAGTGGTAGTAGTGGTAGTGGTAGTAGTAGTAGTGGTGGTAGTGGTAGTAGTGGTAGTAGTAGTAGTGGTGGTGGTGGTGGTAGTGGTGGTAGTGGTAGTGGTAGTAGTAGTAGTAGTAATGCTAGTAGTAGTAGTAGTAGTAGTAGCAGTAGTAGTAGTAATGCTAGTAGTAGTAGTAGTAGTAGTAGCAGTAGTAGTAGTAGTAGTAGTGGTAGTAGTAGTACCTTGAACTTGTGCAGTAGCTGTTCTATCACCTGGTGAGTCCTCATCTGGCTGGAGATCCTGACCTTGGTGGGCGTACCGAAAGAAGGAACAAAGATAGAGGTCTGGAGAGAGAGAGAGAGAGAGAGGGTGAGAGGGTGAGAGAGAGAGAGAGAGAGAGAGAGAGAGAGGGTGAGAGAGAGGGTGAGAGAGAGGGTGAGAGGGAGAGAGAGAGAGAGAGAGAGAGAGAGAGAGAGAGAGAGAGGACAATATTATATAACAGAAGACAGGACAAACGTTAAGCTACAGCAGTGATAGTTTACAGAAGACACAACAACCTTATAGTTGTAGAAGTGGCCGTTGATAGAAAACCGATGTTGCTTTTCTCTCTCTCGTTGTGCGGCCGTCTTGCCCCGCCCCCTCCTCCTCTTGACCAATGAGGCGTCGCTCATGCAGCGGAAAAGGTTAGACTCCGCCTCCAGCTCCAGGGGTTTGGGCTTCTCGGGCCGGAGGGTGGACGACTCGTAGATACGAGGGCCTGCAGACGGTGGTCATGTATCAACGCCGAGCTAACGCACAGCTTCAGCATCAGAGCTAACTTCAGCATCAATGGTTACAGTGGGCTAAAACACAACCTGGTTAGTTGTAAATAAATAGTCAGCTAAAACACAACCTGGTTAGGTGTAAATAAATAGTCCGCTAAAACACAACCTGGTTAGTTGTAAATAAATAGTCCGCTAAAACACAACCTGGTTAGTTGTAAATAAATAGTCCGCTAAAACACAACCTGGTTAGTTGTAAATAAATAGTCAGCTAAAACACAACCTGGTTAGTTGTAAATAAATAGTCAGCTAAAACACAACCTGGTTAGTTGTAAATAGTTAGTTAAACTCAACTCTGCTAGTTATAAATAAACAGCTAAAATATTACTTGTTTAATTATGAACAAACACAATAAGTCATTAGTCATTAGTCATAATAGACAGACAAAAATAAACAGTTGGCTAAATAACATGTTTTCATTCAAGTTTCTTTTAAATTCGAGTTTGTCCTCAAGATATTGTTAACAATGAAAACATCAAGCGACAAAACCCCAAAAAACACGACAACCAATGAAACATGACAACAAACTGATGAACAGAAAAGGACAACATCACAACCAACGACCCGACCTGCTGGTTGGCTGTCCAGAGCCGCCTCAGCCGACGTCTCAGACATCTCATCGATCTGGTGGAGGTCACTATACTCTCCCCATCTCGTCATACCCCTAGAGAGAGAGAGAGAGAGAGAGAGAGAGAGAGAGAGAGAGAGAGAGAGAGAGAGAGAGAGAGAGAGAGAGAGAGAGAGAGAGAGAGAGAGAGAGAGAGAGAGAGAGAGAGAGAGAGAGGGGGGGAGAAAGAGAGAGAGAGAGAGAGAGAGAGAGAGAGAGAGAGAGAGAGAGAGAGAGAGAGAGAGAGGGGGGGAGAAAGAGAGAGAGAGAGAGAGAGAGCATGCATGAAATCCCAACATAAATGTGACTAAATATCATTTCAATATAATGAATTAATAAATATAATGACGCATATAATGAATGTATACATATATTCTATGAATACGATATAGGGCTTGTACATCAGAATGCATCATGGGACTTTTCATGCATACACAACAATGTCACCCCATAATGACAACGATTAATGCACAATTAATTACTAAACAATGACCAAAGCACTATCACTAACATTCTACTGCTATACTTCTGAAATGGAGTCATGTACAAGCCCTGTAGAAACATGATATCATTAAATAAATACATAAATAGGATCCATTTGAATACATGTATAAATACCGACCTCTTATCGTCCAGAGGACTGAGGACCGGGCCGCCCGCGTCAGGTGACATGAGCTGAGCCATGGGGAGGGTCTGCTTCTCATCCTGGATCTTCAGTCTGATTGGCCGGCGGACTCCCCAGGAGATGTTGAGGAGACCCTCCAAAGCCACGCCCCCGCCGTCACCCTGGCAACGTTACCAACATCAGCACTGCTGTACTGGGCCTGGCACACGCAACACCACTTCTCAAATGTACAAAGCGTTGTGTGTGTAGAAGGCTTTCTGCTAACACAGTTCAACACACATTAACCAAACCTATTCCCCAACAAGCAGTCCTGATTCCCAAAACCGAAAACCCTGCAAACCTGCCTCTTCCTGTGTTTTAGTGACATCACAAGTGGGCGTGTCCACCTAGACGTGTGACGGACAGATGAGCGACGTGTGCTACGGTCCACTGGGTGGGCTGGTGGACCGACCTATCACAGCACACAGCCAGGTGGACACGCCCACTTGTGATGCCACTAAAACACAGGAAGAGGCAGGTTTTCAAAACGGCTCGTAGCGGCTAATCTAATAATGTATGAACAGCTGTACCTGACAGTAGGTGAGGTGGTGCTGCACGTTGTCCTTCAGGTAACAGTTGTATGTCGTCAACAAGGAAAGAAACTCTGACCTGAAATAAATACACACTGTTACACACTCACACAACAACACAACAACACATCATAACAACACAAGAGAACAACAGAACAACACATCATAACAACACATCACAACACAACAACACCACAACAGAACAACACAACAACACAAAAACACATCACAACAACACATCAGGGTGTCACCTGGTAAGGGGTCTTCCTGCACCTGCAGGAATCACTGGTGGAAGAGGAGGATCCATCTACACACACACACACACACACACACACCACGTAAACACACAGGCACACACACACACACACACCACGTAAACACACACACACCCACACAGACACACACACCACGTAAACACACAGGCACACACACACACACACACACACACACACCACGTAAACACACAGGCACACACACACACACACACACACCACGTAAACACACAGGCACATGGCCAGGGACCATTTGAGAAAACAAACAAATCCTTTCGAAGGAACCTTCTAGAGATTCTTACCTTGATGTCCTCAATGTCCCCCTCTCTCTCTCCCTGCCGCCCTCTCTCCCTTCACTCTCTCGCTTTCTCTTTCTCGTAATGGCTTTCTCCGTCCCTCCTTCTCCCCTTCCCTTTTTCCTTCTCTCTCCCCGTCTCTCTCTCTCCCCGTCTCTCTCTCCCCGTCTCTCTCTCCCCGGTTACAGCCTGTAATTTGTTTATTTTTCAGAAGAAACACGTGGCTACTCGCTCTCTCTCGCCCCTCTCTATAATTACCCCTCTCTCTCTCTGTTATTCTGAGGATGTATGCCACGACACTAAGAAATGGGACCGTCATCTGCAAATACACCTCACTCACTCACTCCTTCCCTCTCTCTCTCCCTCGCTCTCTTTCTCTTTCACTTACTCCCTCCCTCTCTCACTCACTCACTCCCTTCTCCCTCTTTCTTGCTCTCACCCCCTCCCTCCCGCTCTCTGTCTCAGCATGTCTTTCTCCCCTCTCTCTCTCTCTCTCTCTCTGTCTCAGCAAGTCTCTCTCCCCTCTCTCTCTCTCTCTCTGTCTCAGCAAGTCTCTCTCCCCTCTCTCTCTCTCTCTCTCTCTGTCTCAGCATGTCTCTCTCCCCTCTCTCTCTGTGTGAGCATGTCTCTCTCTCCTCTCGGTCTCAGTGGCTCTCTACCTGAGGTATGTCAGCTATGTACCAGCTGCCTCCAGTGGTCCGGACCAGAACTAATTAAACACGCATTAGTTCACAGAATACACCCAGAATGATATTATAACTATATACTGTACCTACTCTGTGTAATTATTATATTATTATTAAATATATGAACAATTAGAGGGGTATCGAGGGGCGAGGTGGCTGATTGCAACCCACTGAACTCCCCCACCCCTCCCTTAAGGAGCCAGAAGGAGCTTCTGAACTGATGTCTCTAGGAGGTCTAGGACAGCGTTGGAAAAATCGAAGTGTCAAGTGATGAGGTTCGTTGATAGAGATTAGATTTAGTCTGTTAATACAAAACTATACGTCATTGCTTACAAGTAAAGGTAATTTTGAATTGAACGCGATTTTATTCCATGTCAATACAATTATTACGATTTGAAGAGCTGAATGGGAGTGTACACATGCGCCACGATTTCTGTTTTGTGGAAAAAGCAACGTCGTTTTTTGACGGCTTTAGCCTGCAAATTAATAATTTTAACCAATCACAATCGGGTCATTTTTGTAATAGTCATCGTGGACACATACACTGTAGGACATGGCAGAGGTATGGTTCTCAACACAGAGCTCCTATTGCATCCATAGTGGTCAGCTATAATCATAGACCTATAATCAGTGGCGTACTTAGACCGTAGGGGGCTCCGGGGGGGGGGGGGGGGTGTCGTGGCGGAGTTGCGATCGGATTTTTATAAGAACAATATAGATATGGGGGAGAAATATAAGGACGGTATTTTGGGGGCCCCAAAAGGCCTCGATGGGGCCTTCCGCCCCTGCCTATAATCACTATCTGTTATATGTATTGATCATTCATCTCGATATCAATCGGCACTACATGCCAATACTTGCATTGCGGGGCGTGAATAAAGGTTGCTTTTGATAAAATGACGGTGTGTAGTTGAATCGCAATAGTTTACTTTTAGATATAAAGTGATAGCCTACTTCTAATCAAACAGGGAAACAACCTATAAAAATGAACCTCTCCAACGCATGGCTGTATTAAAGAATGCACTCACTTATCATAATCCCGCTTATCCGCAAACTGCCGCTCACTACACAATTTCACACTTGGGATCACAAGGGGAAAGGATGAAGCCTGCTCATCTTCACTGGGCTGCTTGAGGCACATCTCAGCGAGGCAAAGCCTCTGAGACACTTTGACGGAACGCCACCCTGTGTGTGTGTGTGTGTGTGTGTGTGTGTGTGTGTGTGTGTGTGTGTGTGTGTGTGTGTGTGTGTGTGTGTGTGTGTGTGTGTGTGTGTGTGTGTGTGTGTGTGTGGACTTCCATCTCGCCAGCGGTTTATGTCGAAATCCGCTTCCCCGGGTTTAAGGCTCTCGGAAACATGCAGATGTAGTGGACCAGCCTACCCAGTGGACTGTAGCAAACGCTGCTCCTCTAGCCTCCATATATCTAGGTGGACACACCCACTTGTGATGTCACTATGGCACAGGGAAGGAATGCTTTTCAGACGGCGTGTACCAGCTAACCACACCGCGGCATGACATGAGCCCTTTACATTGTTCTACTTCAGAATGCGTAAAACATATACGTCATATAATGGTCTAAAGCAAAGGGAAAAATCGAAAACGCATTATATCACCCCTTTAACGCTTTTCAGGGGATTCGATAACAACATGAGTATAGATGATTTGGTTTGCAAAGAAGCACGTTTTTAAAAGAAAGGCTGCAAACCGGAGAGATTTCGAAATAAGGGGCCTCATCTCAGCCTACCGCTTGTATGGCTGCCGGCATCAATAAGTGTTGCTTTACCGCCCCCTGCTGGACTGTCCCGGGTCAACAAACCAGGAAGGCTCACAGAATGCAACATTGATATAACATAGAAACACTGTGTTGTTTAGAATATTAATCATGTTCATAACAACAGTACTACTACCATAGTACTTATATACTATAGTACTATTAACCCTACTTTTGTAGTGGTAGAACTATAGTTGTACTACAACACACACACACGCATATATATATATATATATATATATATATATATATATATATATGTATGCATAAATAACTGAGGTGGTGTTGAGTGTGTGTATTTTTGAACAACCATGTTACATCATGATGATTATATTAATATAACATAGAACCGCCCTGTTGTTATGAATATGATGATTCAATTAATATGAATGCGAAAACACGCTTGTCTAGTTTTTACCTGCGTGTTTGCTCAAGCATGAGTTGTCCTCTGTGTGTGTGTGTGTGTGTGTGTGTGTGTGTGTGTGTGTGTGTGTGTGTGTGTGTGTGTGTGTGTGTGTGTGTGTGTGTGTGTGTGTGTGTGTGTGTGTGGGGGGGGGGGGGGGGGTGTGTCTCTGCACTTTAACCCATCTATAGTCATGTATTCAGAATCCCTCACGCTATTGGTTCAGTGATCTTCATTGTTTAACAGCAGGGTTCAAAGGTCACATGGGAGGGCCTTCACACACTTCCCTCTCTCTCCCCCCTCTCTCTCCCCCCCTCTCTCCCCCCCCCCCCTCTCTCTCCCCCCCCTCTCTCCCTCACAGTCTCTCTTGTAGCAAAAAAAAACATTTGTTGACATCAGGAACAATAAAAGTGAAAGTATAAAGCTGTGCTATGCCATGCTAACACCACAGTGATGAGCTCAAAACGGTCAACTAGCAAATCAAATACAGCTGATGAATGAACTTTGTGGTCGGTGGATTCCTCTCGTCAGTTTCAAAATGAACACACCTGAAGAAAGACATGTTCGGTCAAATCAAATATTAAACTCAACCGTTTACAAGCTCGCTCCAGGAGACATAGACAGTGAGTTAAAGTCACCGTGCGTGTGTCTGCACTACAGTGTCACTATTTCTACAGTACAGTTGTTAGCATTTCAACGCTACAGGATTGGTATTGTTACGTAGCTAGTCCAGTCCGTCTTAACCTGGAGACTAAAGTGTGCCTACCTTCAGTTCACCTCCACCACGGAGCGTCTGCACCCAGCGCCCAGCCCTGCAGGGTGTGTTCGTGTGTGCACGTGTGTGCATGAACGCACCGCAAAATGCATGTTGCTCCCTCTGCTGTAACCCGCCCCGGTTTGTACCGGCAGGATAGCTCTGTACCTGAGCCAGAAGGTTAGCACGTAGCTTAGCCCGCAGGTTAGCACATAGCTTATCTGGCAGGTTAGCATGTAGCTTAGCTAGTAGGTTAGCATGTAGCTTAGAGAGAATGTTAGCATATAGCTTAGCTAGCAGGTTAGCATGTAGCTTAGCGAGAATGTCAGCATATAGCTTAGCTAGCAGGTTAGCATGTAGCTTAGCCAGAAGATTAGCATGTAGCTTAGCCAGAAGATTAGCATGTAGCTTAGCCAGAAGGTTAGCATATAGCTTAGCTAGTATGTTAGCATGTAGCTTAGCGAGAAGGTTAGCATATAGCTTAGCTAGCAGGTTAGCATGTAGCTTAGCCAGAAGATTAGCATGTAGCTTAGCCAGAAGGTTAGCATATAGCTTAGCTCGCAGGTTAGCATTTAGCTAACCTGGTCATTTAGGAAGCTGTTAGAATGTAGCTTATCTAGCTAGTTAGCATGTTGCTTAGCTAGCAGGTTAGCATTTAGCTTAGCCAGCTGTTTAGCATTGATCGTAGCCAGCTGGTTAGCATTTAGCTCAGCATGCATAGGAGCTTAGCCAGATTGTTAGCAGGCTATTTAGCTTAGCAAGCTGATTGGTCAAATTCAGGTGGAATATTGATGCAGGTCAGAAAATGCCAGAGCAGAAAAAAACAGCCTTCTGTCTCTTTAAGAACGCTATCATCACGTCTATTTGCTTTAGTCTGCTTGCTCTTCCAGTACTCTAGATAAGAACATAACCGTATGAGTTGAACAGCTCCAATAAAGTAATGTAGAATTAAAAAGTGTTATCTTCTCTTATGAAACAGAACAACTTCAAGACTGTATTACCTTGAACTCAAAATATGTTTTAAATCACTTTTTATGTACTATTTGTAAATATCAAACTATTTATCAGGCACCATCATCCAAATGGACTGTGGACATGGGGATGTGAGTGTAAACAGTCTGCTGAATGACTAGAGTGCTGTATGGTAACTTGGTCAGCACTACGTCTGAACCAGCCCCCAGGAGGCACAACTCCTTCAAAGCCATTTAAAGCAAACCGTGGAATCGATGAAACTGTTTGTCAGCAAACACATCTTGGATTCTGAATCAGGTATCATTGGACAGATGGATTGTTTCTTTTCTTTGTGTTCGTGATCCATCGTGTTACTTTAAATACAAACATCATTTATAATCAACCTACAGACTAAGTGAGAAGGAAAGGGATAATGTAATATAAGGAACAAGCCCTGATTAAAGAAGCTCTACCACCTTGCAGAGCAGTACTGTACACGTTGTTAACCACCTAGAAGTCTCTGGCCCGTCCACTTTACGGCCGGTATGAGGGTTAGTTAGCAACTGTGGGCTTGAATTCAGTTTTGTAGTTTTTGTGTAAAACGATCAGGTCAATGATTGCACATGGCTTGGTTCCAGGTGAATTCTTGGCAGAATGCTGCCAGGAGACATGTCTCTTGTGTCGCTGGGGACAGCTGGACGATGTCCCGCTGGGGACAGCTGGAGTGTTCCTCCTGTGGACGGAGCCTAAAGGTCACAGATGTCATCTGCTGTTAAGCCTGTTGGAAACGGTCACCATGTGGCAGTGGAAGTCGAAGCATGCAAACTGAAGAGCCAGTCCTAAATACTACGACGACAAACCATTGATAGTATCTACTGATGCATCGTAGCCGGCGTAGGAGCTCTGCTACTACAAAGCACGACGCAGAGTGCTATCCAGTCACACTATGGAAACTGCGGAAATAAACTAGCCTACGGCAATATAGAAAAGGAGACACTAAGCAGTGTTTTGCTCTGAAACGTTTTGTGAATATGTTTACAGAGGAACAGCAGTACAGAGACAGATCATAAGCCACTTAACGTCTCTCACAGACACCACTAGGTGAAGCTCAGCTGCACTTACAACGTTCAATGCTGTGATGTATGATCTTACATTTGAATTCAAGCCTAGCAAACACCTAGTAGTAGCCAACACATTGAGTAGGGCTAGCTTACGCAATGCCAAAAGCACCACAGATGAAGATTTGCCAATCAATTTGGATAGATCCAGATGCACAGACGCCAGTGACCAAAATGGGCTGAAATGGCTGAGAAGTGCCTCTCTAGCTATCCTTCATCCTTCAGTGTTGAAGGATGAAAGGAGGAGAGTGATGAAGGAGGAGGAGAGTGATGGAGGAGGAGGAGAGTGATGGAACGGTTACAGCAGCAAGTTCATGTGAATCTGGCAAAGCCACCCAAACACTTCAAGGGGTGAGAAAAGTGAACGAAGAAAACTTATTGGTGGGTGTTGAAAAATGTTAGAGACGTACACGAGTTGGCCTTGCATGCACATAGACATTGAGACTTGTGTGCAGAACTGTGAGATTGCCAGCGACCCAAGGAGCCATTGAGACCGCATGACAAACATTGTGTGTTCTTAATGGCTCATGGACTCAATGGCTTATTCTTTCATTGAGGACACACTGAAAGGCAAAGAATACAAACACTACAGGGTGCTGGAGTTTGGATTTCACTGCACAAAATGTCAGTTATGACGTTTACAGAGCAAAGAGAACGAACAGCTTCACATGCATAGCAGAACCACAGAACATCATTCATCTAAGGGCGTATTCACACCAGGAAAGTCCTTTAGTTTGCTCCCTTTGGTCCGAACCAAAATACAATGTTTACTTTTTGGTTTGCTGCGGTTCCTTTTCATGTTGCAATTTTCGCAACAGTCCCAGAATTTGTCAACAAACCCACATGTGTGCAAAGACCGTTCAATCATTGGACAAAAGGGTCTGGGGCGGGGTAAGGCGGTAAGGCGGTAAAGAAAACAAAAGGGGGAAAACCGAGACCACCTCTCCGGGGTCTCGGTCCGACTGTTTGGTCCGCTCCAGCGGTCGATGGTTTGTGTTCACATCAGCCCAAAAGGTCCGCACCAGCGATTCCTTTGGTTTGGTTTGAACCAAACCAGGCAGGTGTGAATACGCCCTGAGTCGAGGTGTTTTTTTCTTCCATATAGTTGAGGAAAAAGTCTTTAACTCTACAAAGCTGTAGAAGGACATGGATCTGGATATGAACCAGGATTTTTTTGATCAGCTTTTAAACAGGTTGCGCAAAACAAAGAGTTTCCATGTACAATGTGGCCTCCCATTCAGAGAGCAGCTTGTCTCTGGAATCCAGTCGATCATTCGTGCTCAGGTACAGCCTTCTCAGACTAGAGGAGTTTCAGCTGATTGAAAACATATATTTATATTTTATATAAATGATTAGGAAATACAGAAACAGAATTCTGTAAGCTGAGATTCCACTTGTGAAGCTGACTCTGAACTTCACCAGCGTTTCCAGTGACTGCAGGTGTAAAGCCTAATTCATAATGGATGACAGAATAATTTATAATTCTGAATAATTTAGCTTCTATGTCATTTATTTCATCAACTCAGATCTTTCTAATATGAGGCAGAGACTAGGGTTCAAAATAAAAAAGTTATTTTTTTTGGCCTATACTTTTCAATGGGCCTGCATCCTTGTCACCTGACTGTCAAGGTCGCTATGGTGGTTGCTATGGACCGCTATAGAACAACGCCTCCCGAGTGTCGCCGAGGCGATGACCCTCTCGTACGTGAGAGGTTGTTGTACATGCTCGCTGTGCATTGACTATTTCTGTTGTTGAGCGTCAAATGCTCCGTTGAAAGCATTGGAAACACAAGCCGTTGCTAGAACTGTATCTAACGTCGTTGAGAAGACATAGAAGAGATTTCTGGTCTGTGTTTTGACCACTTAAATATTTAAAATATCTGTATCTGAATTAAAAATGAATTAAAATTTGAATATTCATAGAATAATGAAAGTTTTTTTCATTTCAATGAGGTGAATTCCGAGGACCAAGTATAATATTTCAATGTTATGAATGAAATGGTTAAAAAAAAATCTATTTTCAAATACCAAACATGATGTCAGTGATTTGCTTCCATAAGGTCGTCGCAGCGATGTTCTCAGAGAAGGACACGACATTGACGTCCACACCTCTGGCGCTCTGTGGTCGTGAGCTACGGCACAGCGATTTGAATGTTCCTCGTGTGTTAAGTGTTATCCGCTTACCACTAGATGGTGCTGTTTACTCACTGACATGGGCCTGAGGAGAGTCATATTAACGAGCAGGTAGGGGTTAGACAGTACAGAGACAGGTCATTAAGGAGCAGGTAGGGGTTAGACAGTACAGAGACAGGTCATTAAGGAGCAGGTAGGGGTTAGACAGTACAGAGACAGGTCATTAAGGAGCAGGTAGGGGTCCTCTCCTCCTCTCCTCCTCTCCTCTCCTCCTCTCCTCCTCTCCTCCTCTCCTCCTTTCTGTTCTCAGAGGAGGACGTTATTGACCTCCACTCCTCAGGACAGGCGGTGACACCTGAAGCGCTGTGTGGCTGTGAGCTACGGCCCAGAGGTCTGAACCCGGCGTGTCTCGTCCCTCCCCCTGCCGGTCGGCCCAGCAGCCTCTCCTCGTGCTTCACTAATGAATCACCGCCTGGCAGCCAACCCGCTCCCACTGGCAGCTCAGCACACTGAGAACTGAATCCCACCTCGATCAGGGAACATTGGTGATCTCCTACGGCTTACATCTGTTCTATAACTTTATCCGGTTAAAAATAAAAAGACTGTACCCTACAATGACCAGGCCTCTTCATCAGTGAAGAGAACCATGGCTCTTCATCAGTGAAGAGAACCATGGCTGATGAAGAGCCATGGTTCTCTTTAGTAACTGATGAAGATCAGTTACTAAAGAGAACCATGGCTGTTCATCAGTTACTAAAGAGAACCATGGCTCTTCATCAGTAAAGAGAACCATGGCTCTTCATCAGTTAACTGAAGAGAACCATGGCTCTTCATCAGTTACTAAAGAGAACCATGGCTCTTCATCAGTAAAGAGAACCATGGCACTTCATCAGTAAAGAGAACCATGGCTCTTCATCAGTTACTAAAGAGAACCATGGCTCTTCATCAGTAAAGAGAACCATGGCTCTTCATCAGTAAAGAGAACCATGGCTCTTCATCAGTAAAGAGAACCATGGCTCTTCATCAGTTAACTGAAGAGAACCGGTCGTCTTCATCAGTGAAACAGTATTGACAGAAGAACATCACTCCATTTCATCCATTGTATGGTGTGTACATGATAAGTTGTGTGTAGGTGTGCGTATCTGTGTGTAGTTGTGTGTTTATGTGTGTAGTTGTGTGTAGCTATGTGTCCTTTGGTCAACAAACTGTTCCAATGTAATTCCTTTCCTAAAATACCCCAACAGGTGTGGACCTGTATGTGTGTGTGTGTGTGTGTGTGTGTGTGTGTGTGTGTGTGTGTGTGGGGCTGTGTACATCAATATATGTATATAGATGTATATATATGCATGCATATATATAGAGAGAGAGACAGAGAGAGAGAGAGAGAGAAATAAGAGAAAGAGAGAGAGAGAGAGAGAGAGAGAGAAATAAGAGAAGAGAGAGAGAGAGAGAGAGAGAGAGAGAGAGAGAGAGAGAGAGAGAGAGAGAGAGAGAGAGAGAGAGAGAGAGAGAGAGAGATCTAGCCACAGTGACGAAACTGACGACAGCCAAGCTCCCACCTGCTGCTGTCTATCACACACACACACACACACACACACACACACACACACACACACACACACACACACACACACACACACACACAGACACACACACACACACACATACCCAGAAACACAGAAACAGTCTCTCTCTCTCCCTCGCTCTCTCTGCTGAGTGCAGTGACGGAAGGTTCTTATCTCTATAGGATCACAGCAGAGTTCTGGACCGGAAAAAACTTCCTACAACCAGACATAACCAGTTAGAACCAGTTAGAACCAGACAGAACCAGACACAACTGTAGATGACCAGTTTGAACAAGCTACAAACGGACAGATCCAGTTATAAACAGACAAAGAGAAAGAACCAGCTAGGATGAAGACGAGAGGAAGTCTGAATATCTACTTCCTGTTGATACTGGTGGATTGGGTCTACGCCATTCAGAAAGGTAAACTCAGTCTATCTATCTATGTTTCTATATATCTATATATCAATTTAAACACATATGACATATGATTATCAAGGCATTGTTGTAGTAACATGTAATACAAAAATATATTTTGATTAATGCTGCTGAAAAGTACATGAAAAGTACATGAGTACTTCTACAATACATTTCCATATTGTGTCACAGTATATGAACAGAGATGAGATACGGATAGTCTGCACACCGTTCTGTAACATGAAGGAGTCAGTGTTCTCTGCTTACCACTAGATGGTGCTGTTTTCTCACTGACATGGGCCTGAGACAGGTCATTAAGGAGCAGGTAGGGGTTAGACGGTACAGAGACAGGTCATTAAGGAGCAGGTAGGGGTTAGACGGTACAGAGACGGGTCATTAAGGAGCAGGTAGGGGTTAGACGGTACAGAGACAGGTCATTAAGGAGCAGGTAGGGGTTAGACAGTACAGAGACAGGTCATTAAGGAGCAGGTAGGGGTTAGACAGTACAGAGACAGGTCATTAAGGAGCAGGTAGGGGTTAGACAGTACAGAGACAGGTCATTAAGGAGCAGGTAGGGGTTAGTACAGAGACGGGTCATTAAGGAGCAGGTAGGGGTTAGACAGTACAGAGACAGGTCATTAAGGAGCAGGTAGGGGTTAGACAGTGAGTACAGAGACAGGTCATTAAGGAGCAGGTAGGGGTTAGACAGTACAGAGACAGGTCATTAAGGAGCAGGTAGGGGTTAGACAGTACAGAGACAGGTCATTAAGGAGCAGGTAGGGGTTAGACGGTACAGAGACAGGTCATTAAGGAGCAGGTAGGGGTTAGACAGTACAGAGACAGGTCATTAAGGAGCAGGTAGGGGTTAGACGGTACAGAGACAGGTGATTGAGGAGTTTCTCTCCTCTCTCTTCTCCTGTCCGTCCTTTCCATTCTTCCCTCTCCTCTCCTCTCTCCTCCCCTCCTCTCCTCTCCACTGTCCTCTCTCCCATATCCTATCCTCTGTCACCTCTCCCACCTCCTCTCCTCCTCTCCTCCTCTCCTCCTCCCCTCCTCTTTCTCCTCTCCTCCTCCCCTCCTCTCCTCCTCCCCTCCTCTTCTCCTCTCCTCCTCCCCTCCTCTCCTCCTCCCCTCCTCTTCTCCTCCTCTCCTCCTCTCCTCTGCTCTTCCTGTTCGTTGACTCCTGAGGAATGTGAGGAATGCCAAGCAGCTGGCCTCTCTCTGGTCCTCAACAACATCCTGCTGACAAACATCATCTCTTTAGTTTCATCCGGTCGTCACGGTGATAGAGTGACCGTTGGTCGTCACGGTGATATGAAATAACAAAAAGACGTGTTGCCATTGGTTGACAGCGCCTCGCATCGTGACGCTGCTGGAGACGGTGGACGTCCTGTTGGACCACAACGCCTCCTTCATCTGTGAGGTGGAGTCCCGCCCCCCCCGCCGACATCACCTGGACCCGGAACAACCAGCCAATCCTGTAAGAGCAGGCCGTAGCCCCGCCCCTTCCCTTATCAGCAAACCTGTCAGATTATCTGTGCTTCCTGTCATGGTCTCCACGTCCTGCCGTGGTCTCTACTTCCTGTCGTGGTCTCTACTTCCTGCATATGGGTCCCACTGTGTCCTAACCACTTTTCCTTGACCTCCAGGGAAAATGTAACGAGGTCAAGGAAATATTGAGAAGAGAATTCATAAGGACTAAGGGAAAGACCCCTGTGGTTGTGGAGCGACAGAGGATGTTGTGGATGTGGTGATGGACCGGGGATGGACTAAAAGCGCATCATGTTGTCTCACGCAGGATATGTGAACTTGGACAACCCGGGGAAAAATATCACTTCATGACCACCGTGGTGGCCGAGGCCTTCTGTCCACTCATATGTATCTACATTAATCCCAAAAAGTATGAATATATGATAATAATTTTGTTGTTTTGGTGAGTGTCAGATGGT
>NC_140288.1:723409-748409 GCF_964030765.1 Micromesistius poutassou | reverse complement strand
AAATGGTGGACATGAATGTCTCAAAAGTGCACCTGACGTGATCATTGTGTCGTAAACCTAACTTTAAAAAGATGTGACCCTCCACTGCTCATACTGCTGTCTCTGGGTCCTCATTCTGGGACTCTAGTCACTTCAACCCAGTTTGAAACTTTTTAACGTCCAGGCATATTTCTGTCACGGCTCTGGGTTGGTGTCACATAATTCACTTCCTGTTCCTTGCCGTCCCTGGTTCGTCTTGTGATTATGTGTCTCCGCCCCTCACCTGTGTCTAGTTTGTGTTTTGTCCAATGTCCGCCTGCCTCTCGTTTGTACCTCGTTCCCTGCCCACCTGTGTCTTGTTTAGTCTCGTGTATTTAAGTCTCCCCCTTTGTTCACAAGGAACAGGAAGTGAATTGTGTGACACCAACCCAGAACTGTGACAATTTCATGTAGTTGTGTCGTTCGTCATATGTAGTTATATAGAAGTAAAGGGTAGGTATATTATGAAACCGTCTGATCAAGAGGTCAGGGACATAATTGTTTAATGCAGAAACAATTTTTTTTATAATTGGTCCAGTGTTGAGCGCTAGCAAATTGTATGTTATATTGACTAAAGGTTGGTTATGATTTTGCCTTGAGATGTTCAACTTGAATAAAAACATACCAATGTCTCATGTTTGTAGTTTATTAAAGGATTTAGCCGGTGTGCTGAGATCCCAGAGATATCCTAAAACATACTTAATGGATAAAACAAAGTTACAGCTGTGGCAGTGACTAGACACTAGGTGGCTTTTACTGAGCGCCTCCGACATCAGGACACAGGCTGACGGTGTTC
The DNA here is from genome assembly GCF_964030765.1 of Micromesistius poutassou. Classification (NCBI taxonomy): domain Eukaryota; kingdom Metazoa; phylum Chordata; class Actinopteri; order Gadiformes; family Gadidae; genus Micromesistius; species Micromesistius poutassou. Next base: position 747,595 of record NC_140288.1, on the reverse strand, counting down.
AGACGGTTTGAAGGATAAATGATCAGAGCAGGTGTTACTGCTGCGTGAGGATGGCTGGTTCCTCATCTTACGAAGAGTGTACGCCGCTAGAGGGCCGAGCTGAACTGAGATCACGGCTGACTCCGTACCTGACATCAGTCAATGTCAACACTTAACTTGAGGTCTAAGCAATCCGGCTAAATCAGTAAAGTGCCCTGTTTGAAGCTTTAGTAAAATTCCATGCTTGTAGTTATTTGGCCCTGTGCCATGTTTACATGCTGCCTTTTACCTCTGAAGAAGCTGCAGCTGGGAATGACGTCACACCTGAGTAGACTACATTCCAGTAGAGTCCTAAAACCAAAATGATACTGTTAGCAATACCAGTAGATAACGACGCATTACGCTGCACTTTGTCCCCACATAGAAGTCGGACAGTACTGTGTGCACTAAATGAGACTGAATGAGACTAAATGAGAAACAAAACAGCCACAACTGCTAAAAAACATTACTACATCTTTTCACACTTTGTTGATGCGCTTTGCTGCCGTTTTAGATTAGTCCTCATTGGGCGATCCAGCAGGAATTTCCGACTCGGAACTCGGAAAAGAGGCATTACTGTAGGGGCGTCCATATAACTAATCTACGTTCATGGATCTATAATTATCACTATCTGTTTAACTATTGATCATTCATCTCGATAGCAGTCGACACAAACAAGCCAATGTTTACTTGCACTGTGGTACGTCAACATAAGTTGATTTTGATGATATAATAAAGTACAGCTGTATTGATTCAGTTTCGTTTTGGATACCACCTTTATCCCTCTTTTAGTTATCAAACTAATTTTATATTATGTTTAAAGAATACACACCCACTTCCTCTCCTAGCCCAAAACACATTGTTTAGGTTGAATTAAAGACTTCTTTCTAGAGCCTTCTAGAAAACTTTTTTCTAGAGCTGTTTGTCCGTTCTGGGCTACTGTAGAAACAACACCAAATAAAAGAGAAGCTGCTCCCTACGTAGATATAAATGGCTCATTCTTAGGTAATGAAAACAATTTTCGTGGGATTATACACTTACTCAAACTGAATGAATATTATATTCCATTTCTGCCGTTCCGCTAGATGACACTTAATTCGACACGCTTAACCTTTAAGGGGTTAGCCATGTTTGTAGCGTCAGAAAAGTGCCATGTTTGACGTTTTAAGCAATGTGCCATCTTTGAAGTTTCAGACATGTGCCATATATTAAGTCACGTCCCATGTTTCCACTTAAAGATATGTTTGTAGCTAAGTGGTTTGATTGATCTTTCCGTGGTGATGACATACATAAGGCTCTATCCCTCCTCAGCAGAACAGCAGCTGCAGACATTCAGAGCAGACCGAGCAGGCCCTCTCGTTTAGAGAGAACGGTATAGTTTGACCTACAACTCATTCCGAGTTTAGCCTGACATAATAGCGCCCCGTGTGTGTTGATGTGTTTGTGTCCATAAGTGTGTGTTTCTCTCTGTCCTCCCTGTTCATTCCTCTCCTTTCCTCCCTACATTTCATCATCCCTTCCCTGCCCTTTCCCCTCCTCCTCCTCCTCCTCGTCTCCTTCTGTTCTTTTAGACCATTTTGTTGTTTGTCCTCTCCATTCCTCAACCCCACCTTCTCTCTCTCTCTCTCTCTCTCTCTCTCTCTCTCTCTCTCTCTCTCTCTCTCTCTCTCTCTCTCTCTCTCTCTCTCTCTCTCTCTCTCTCTCTCTCTCTCTCTCTCTCTCCTTCATTCTCTCTCTCTCTCCTTCATTCTTTCTCTCTCTCCACTAAAGTTCAAACACTATGACAGAACAGAGTAGAACAGGGATGTGTTGTGGTTGTGTTAGTTGTGCGATGGTTGTGTTATAATTGTGAAAGTCGTGGTATGGGTGTGCTCTTGTTGTGAATGGTTGTGTTGTGGTTGTGTAATGGTTGTGTTGTGGTTGTGTATTGGTTGTGTTGTGGTTGCGTTATAAGTGTGTTCTGGTTGTGGTTTGTCTGTGATATAGTGATGGTATGGTTGTGATATGGTAGGAACGTGTGTGTGTGTGTTACTGTGTAACCTTGTGTTATGGTTGTGTAAATGTTATAGTTGTGTAACGTTTGTGTTTGTTGTACTTGTGTGTTATGTGTTATGTAGTCATGTTATTGTGTAACTGATCTGGTCTGTGTTTTGGTTTTGTTACAGTTGTGTGTGTGTGTGTGTGTGTGTGTGTGTGTGTATCTCGCTTGTTTTCTCTCTGTCTCTCTCTGTCTCTCTGTCTGTCTCTCTCTCTCTGTCTCTCTCTGTCTCTCTGTCTCTCTCTCTCTCTCTCTCTGTCTCTCTCTCTCCATTAGTCATCATCTGTCCTCCCTGTTCTCTCTGCTTCTCCCCTCCATAAATCCCTCACCCTTCCCCTCCTCCTCCTCCTCCTCCTCCTCCTCCTCTCTCCTTCTCCTCCACTTCTCCTCTTTTAGACCGTTTTGTTGTTTGTCTCCTCCATTCCTCAACTCTCTCTCGCTCCTGCTCTCTCTCTCTCTCTTGTTCTCCCTCTCTCTCAAATCAACACATCATGTCACTTGCAGTTTTTCTCGATCGTTTTAACACGTTTTCTGAAACTATAGCTCAATTTCTCTAACCACTAAACTGAAAAGAGGTCACCATTTTGTCAAAACTCCACAAATCTCTTTCAAAAAGAAACACTGCACTCAAAACCATGTTCTCTCTTCTCAAAACAGATTCCACCAAAACGATAAACACAGCTATCATATCAATATATCTTAGAGAGCATCAATTCAACACTGGTGTGATAAATTTTCTCTTCCATTAAAATACTGTTTCCATATGTTTTGGCTTCACGAGGCATTGTTCAAGTGTTTAGCAGGTTGAGTTTGAACAGGTGAGCAGTGAGTGAGACTAATTGGTAATGTGGTGTGGCGTTTTGAAGGCCGGTGTTTTCCAGGTGAACCTAGTGTGCTAAATGATGAGATTTGTGCTTAGAGTTTTGCAAAAAATGTGATTTAGAATTTCTAAATGCGTGAAAACAGTGGGATTGTGCTTAGAGTTCAGCAGTCTGGAGTCTTGTAGCTGATACATGAGCCTCAAGCTTTCAGAATTGTGTGCATTGTTCCATTTTTCGTGTGTACACAATCAAGCAAAACTGTAAATAAAGGGGATTGAAGTATTGATTTCAACAGACAAAGAAAAGCGGAGGACGGGCGGGCGAGGAGCGACCGGCTCGCTGTGAGGAGAGACCAGCTCGCTGTGAGGAGAGACCAGCTCGCTGTGAGGAGAGACCGGCTCTCTGTGAGGAGAGACCGGCTCTCTGTGAGGAGAGACCGGCTCGCTGCGAGGAGAGACCGGCTCGCTGTGAGGAGAGACCAGCTCGCTGTGAGGAGAGACCAGCTCGCTGTGAGGAGAGACCGGCTCGCTGTGAGGAGAGACCGGCTCGCTGCGAGGAGAGACCGGCTCGCTGTGCTGAGCGTGGTCTCATGGGCTCTGAGGTCCTGACCGATACGGACATGTGCAGCTGCTACTGCGGCCCTGACGGAACGTTCTCTAAGTAAATGTTGCATTGTAGTCTGCTCAGAGAATGTATGGTATGTTTGTTCTGAACACAAACCTGGTTCCTGTGTGCTACAGTGTGTTCCTGTGTGCTACAGTGTGCTACAGTGTGTTCCTATGTGTTCCTGTGTGCTACAGTGCAGCTGGAGAAGCTGCCCTGTCCTCTGCAGACAGCTCTGCTCCACCGTCAGGCTGGGCTCAGAGTCCCGTCATACTTAACGTCTTCCTCCGTTTCTGATCAGTCACGGCAGGAGGAGAGTCTGTGAACACGTTCTGTCTGTTTAGAGCCTCCTGCTGTGTGGGGAGGTGAGTCTCAGTGTGAGGAGGGTGGAGGTCTCGTGCTGTGTGGGGAGGTGAGTCTCAGTTTGAGGGTGGGGTCTCGTGCTGTGTGGGGAGGTGAGTCTCAGTGTGAGGGTGGAGGCTGGAGGTCTCCTGCTGTGAGGGGAGGTGAGTCTCAGTGTGAGGAGGGTGGAGGTCTCGTGCTGTGTGGGGAGGTGAGTCTCAGTTTGAGGGTGGGGTCTCGTGCTGTGAGGGGAGGTGAGTCTCAGGACCAGCTGACTGCTGTTCTCAACGTTCTCCTCGCGGTAGCGGACGGCGTTGAGATGATCCTGTACTTCAGATGCTGGTGATGTGACTTGCTTCAGTTGTTCCAGTGATCTTGCCAATTCCCAACATAAACATTAAGCTGGGTGGGGCTGACCCAGTCTGACCCTGCTGCTCGCTGCGTCACAGCGCGTCCCTTCTTCACCTTTTTGGATCAACAGCATGAGCCCTTCATGCCTTATGTCCTCCTCCTCTCCTCTCCTCTCCTCCTCCTCCTCCTCTCCTCTCCTCTCCTCTCCTCTCCTCTCCTCTCCTCTCCTCCTCTCCTCCTCCTCCTCCTCCTCTCCTCTTCATCCTAAAGTAGAAACGAACAGAAGAGACGAAAGTAGAGTAGAACAGAGTTGTGTTCTAGTTCTGTTGTGTGTGTGTGTGTGTGTGTGTGTGTGTGTGTGTGTGTGTGTGTGTGTGTGTGTGTGTGTGTGTGTGTGTGTGTGTGTGTGTGTGTGTGTGTGTGTGTGTGTGTGTGTGTGTGTGTGTGTGTGTGTGCCCCTGGTTCGATGCGGTTCATCCCGTCTCTGAACGGTCCTTTCAAGAACCACAGGAAGTTCTGAGACGTATATCAGTCAACCAGTCTGGAACAATAAACACACAGACCCACACGCACACACACACACACACACACACACACACACACACACACACACACACACACACACACACACACACACACACACACACCCCGTCCTGCGTGGAGGGGTCACTGCTGGGACGTGTGTTTCCTGACACGCTAAAACACACCGATCACATGACCTTCCTTTCCTATCCACCAGACAGACAGACAGACAGAGAGACAGACAGACAGACAGGTAGAGAGACAGACAGAGAGACAGACAGGTAGACAGACAGACAGACAGACAGGTAGAGAGACAGACAGACAGACAGACAGACAGACAGGTAGAGACAGACAGACAGACAGACAGACATAGTGTATGTCCCTCTAAATATCCATCGATATGTTTATAGTTGTGCAGTTGTGATGTATGTATAGCAATGTTCTAGTTGTGTTCTTCTTGTGCTGTGTAGCCGTGTAATTGTGTTGTGTAGTTCTCTATTTCTAGTCCTGGTTGTGTGGTTTCTTTCTAGTTGTGGAGTTGTGTTGCGTAGTTGTGTTTAAGTTTTTTTGTGTAGTTGTTTTTAAGTTGTTTTGTGTAGTTGTTTTCAAGTTGTGTTCTTGTTAGATGTGGTGTGTACATTTGTTTTGTGTAGTTGTTTTCTAGTTGTGTGGTGCAGTTGTCAAGTTGTGTTCTAGTTGTGTGGTTGTTATCAAGTTGTGTTGTGTTGTGTTCTAGTTGTGTTGTTATGTTGTGCAGTTCGATGCTAGTTGTGTTCTTGTTACACGTGGTGTGTAAGGGTCTGTAGTTGTGTTGTGCAGTTATAAAGTTGTGTTCTCGTTCCGTCTCGTAGCTGTGGTCTAGTGTGTTGTGCAATTGTGTTGAAGTTGTGTTGTGCGTTCAGTAGGACCAGCTGTTCCTGTTGGCACAGCCAGCGTCAGCTCAGCTCACATCTCAGAGCGGGAAAACATCCGCCCACGCCGGACCGCTGGGATTAGCCGCAGATAGCTCGTGTGTTTTTATGATAACCGAATGTTTACCGCTGCTCGTCCTCGCTCTGGAAGCAAACACACAATCTATTAAAACACACTGCTCAGAACAATGATAACGGTTGACCTCTGAACTGTACACCAGTGTCACTTCACTGTGCTGAATCGTTTGGGAACAAAGAGTGTGTGAAGCGTTGTTGTGAAGTCTTTAATGAACACATCTGGGTTGGATGCTAGTTTGGTTATAGACAAGCTACTGATAGTGAGGACGACACCACCTCCAACACAACACATACCATCCTACAGTACAGAGACGGACATATTTATACACACAACACATTCCCATTGGTGATTAACTTTGAATGTTATATTTTATATACACACATACTGTACACATGTCATTACACTGGTATACACAGTATGTCTACACTGACAGACACAGTCTTACTGCAGTAGGGCTGCTGCACAACCTGAATCAATACATTGACTTTGTCCAGAGTCCGTCCTACAGTAGTACTACAGTAGTACTACAGTACTATGACACAGAACGCCGGTGCTATAGTGCACTTTACAACATACACTTCATATCATTGTACTCAATAAGGTGGAAATACATCCCAACATAAACGTTGAACCACAGAGCTCTGCTTTAATGCCTTAGAATTCAAGAATTCTTGGTGGAAGTGCTTTTACATGACTTCAAAACCGTAATACTAGTGGTGCTCCAGAGGGACGGACACATGCGACACATGAAGCAGACAATAGTACAGACAGACAGGCAGACAGACAGACGGAGGGTACGGACGGAGGGTATATGAAGCAGACAATAATATCAGAACACTGGAGACTCAGCGGGAACATAACGCGACCCCTGGTCGGGTTTCCTCCACACGGGGATTATAGGAAGGGAGTTGGTTGGTTTGGTGCTGAATGACTTTGTACTGTCTAGTTTGGTGTGTGTGTGTGTGTTTGGGGTGGGTTTGGTGTGTGTGTGTGTGTGTGTGTGTGTGTGTGTGTGTGTGTGTTGGGAGTGTGTTTAGTGTATTTAATGTGTTTTGTTGTGTGTGTGTTGTGTGTGTGTTGGGAGTGTGTTGGGAGTGTGTTGGGAGTGAGTGTGTGTGTGTGTGTGTGTGTGTGTGTGTGTGTGTGTGTGTGTGTGTGTGTGTGTGTGTGTGTGTGTGTGTGTGTGTGTGTGTGTGTGTGTGTGTGTGTGTGTGTGTGTGTGTGTGTGTGTTGCGTGTGTGTTTGGAGTGTGTATAGTGTATTTAATGTGTTTTGTTGTGTGTTGTCCTATGTTCGACTTAGTGCTGGCTGCTCTCTTCTTCATAAACACTGCATGCACACGTTTCATTTACTAAACGACTATAATGAATATATCATCTATATATTCATTATATATATATAATGAATATATCATCTATATATTCATTATATATATATATATATATATATATATATATATATATATATATATATATATATATATATATATATAATGAATATATCATCTATATATTCATTATATATATATATATATATATAATGAATATATCATCCTGGACTCAACAGTGGATCACAAAGTCCCCGGGCTGCAGAACCTGTGCTAACATAGTTATAGTGCTTCTACCGCCCACTACGGAGTTCCTTCATACTGGGAAAGGCCTTCATGATTCATACTGGGATCAATACTGGGATGGCTTCACAGTCACACACATGTGCACGCACAAAGACAGACACTTCATAGTTAACGTAAACTGTATACAGGACAAGAGTTTGACAGAGCATGGGAGCGTTAATATGACTTTTTTTTTTTTTGCATTTAAGTAACTGTAAAATAACATGCATGGTCCTTGAATAATATACCAACAGACTACATTTCCCATGATGCCATGGTCCAGAAGGTTGACCAGAGGATGAGTCTTGTTCAAACCAAACTAAAACTAAAAGCTAGACTGAATTTGAAACTTAAACTAAAACATAAACCAACAGTAACAGTGGCTGCTCGTTGAAATGAACACATTAAGATCATCTGCTAGGAACAGTTTTGTGGGTCAAGAAGGCCTGAGGACTACAAATGAAAATCACTACAACAGCACTGGACGGAGTTTAACAGGAAACAGGAAGAGCAAGGTTGTACTGGCATCAAATTCACTTCACAGATTACTCCTTAAATAGTTTACATCAGTTGCCAACACAACAGGTTTAATAGAAATAAAAAAAACAATAACACAAACGAAACCAAGAACAGCCACTGATTCTGTTTCAATTGATCCCTTCCCCTTCCTCATCCTATTCACCACCGTTGACATCCTCCTCTTCCCTGGTCTAAGACCGCCACGACCTCTATGACCCCCACGACCTCCACGACCTCCACCGCTCCCTGGTCTAAGACCTCCATGACCTCTACGACCTCCACCACCTCCACCACCTCCACCGCTCCCTGGTCTAAGTGCGTATTCTGCTTCCTGTCCGTCCAACACCCCCCTCCTCCTTTCCTTTGGGGTTCCGCCGTGAAAAAGTTCTAGAACCCTTGATGTCAGTCTGCCCCCCTCCAGACCCTGCTCCTCCAGACCCCCCCCCCCTCACACCACAGAGTGTTCATTGTGGTGCTGGAGCTGGGGGTGGTGTTGGTTGTGTGCCCCCCCGCCCCCGCCCCCGGGGCTCAGCACGGTGTGGTTGACGGAGGAGGCCGAGCGGTCGGAGCCCTCCGCCACCGTCCCGTTGAGGTTCTCCTGCCGCTGGCAGCACAGGATCTGCCTGAAGGTGGCGCTCATCTCCTTGTCGCGGTAGGAGTAGATGATGGGGTTCATGGCGGAGTTGAACTCGGCCAGGAGCAGGAAGAACTTCTCGTAGGTGAGGACGGTGCAGCTGGGGCAGAAGACGTCCAGGAGGAGGAGCACCAGACCCGGAGTCCAGCACAGGATGAAGGCTCCTGCAGGAGAACACCAGACAACACGTTATGGTTCTGTTGGGGTTAAAACACACTTTACTGTTCTGTTGGGGTTAAAACACTCTTTACTGTTCTGTTGGGGTTAAAACACTCTTTATTGTTCTGTTGGGGTTAAAACACTCTTTACTGTTCTGTTGGGGTTAAAACACTCTTTATGGTTCTGTTGGGGTTAAAACACTCTTTACTGTTCTGTTGGGGTTAAAACACTCTTTACTGTTCTGTTGGGGTTAAAACACTCTTTATGGTTCTGTTGGGGTTAAAACACTCTTTACTGTTCTGTTGGGGTTAAAACACTCTTTATTGTTCTGTTGGGGCTAAAACACTCTTTACTGTTCTGTTGGGGTTAAAACACTCTTTACTGTTCTGTTGGGGTTAAAACACTCTTTATTGTTCTGTTGGGGTTAAAACACTCTTTACTGTTCTGTTGGGGTTAAAACACTCTTTACTGTTCTGTTGGGGTTAAAACACTCTTTACTGTTCTGTTGGGGTTAAAACACTCTTTACGGTTCTGTTGGGGTTAAAACACTCTTTACTGTTCTGTTGGGGTTAAAATACTCTTTATGGTTCTGTTGGGGTTAAAACACTCTTTACTGTTCTGTTGGGGTTAAAACACTCTTTACTGTTCTGCTGTTTAAAACAAGGTTGACTGTTCTATTGTAGGATAAAACACTCTGTTGTTATTTAAAGCACCGTTCAACTAAAACCTGTCTTTCTCACTCAGAGGGCATTTGGGGAAACACTCGAGGGTTTCTGAGATCGGAGCACACTTCATTTCCTGTGTTGATCCTGAAAATACTCCTAATCCTAATAACTCCTAACTCCTAATACTCTAGGACTAATACATGTGCTGGTACCCACTAGTCTTTTCTTAGAATACTCTCCCGATGCTATGAATGGGTTAGTTCCTACCACTCTCTTCTAAAAATACTCTTCAAATACTGGAGAAGTAAAACATGGGCTAGTATTGTGAGTTTGTGGTCAGCAGCTGCGGTCAACTTAACCAGCAACTATGCCGCTTTTATTTTGAAAGGCGAGCCCATTTATTTCAATAAATAAACAATGTGTTAAAGCGAGGCCCCATGTGGGGATTCTGAACCACAGCTCATCTCACAGCTCACTGGAGCAGGAGGACAATTGTTCCTTTAGTTGATCTTTCTCCCGCTCCCTGAAGACCTAATCCTCCTGTTGAGTTCTGTCTCTGAACTAAAGCTCATCTCCATCACTGTCATTAACCACGTTCTGTTAGTGAGAGGAGGAGGAGGAGGAGGAGGAGGAGTTGAGGAGGCATGAGGAGGCATGAGGAGGAGGAGGAGGAGGTGAGTTGAGGAGGAGGAGGAGGAGTTGAGGAGGCATGAGGAGGAGGAGGAGGAGGAGGTGAGGAGGAGGTGAGTTGAGGAGGAGGAGGAGGAGGAGGCATGAGGAGGAGGAGGAGGAGGAGGAGGTGAGTTGAGGAGGAGGAGGAGGAGGAGGAGGAGGAGGTTAGGTCAGGCCCTCTGGGGGAAGGGTGGGGTGAGTTTCTCTGATTCCCAGGAATGCCGTTGCTAGGAGACCGTAACATATCAGCCTTTTGTAGTGGGAGGGATGCTGGAGTCACATCATAACACACGCACACACACACACTCACACTCACACACACACACACACACACACACACACGTGCCTATCCAGACACACAATCACATGCATTCTCCGTCTCTCAAGCACTGAATCATACACTCACACACACAGACACACACAGACACACACACACACACACATTCACAGCACTGTGTCGATGTGTGTGTGTGACGCCCCCCCCCCCCCGGGGCCCCGTACCCAGCACGATGACCACCGTCTTCAGCAGCGACATCATGGTGTCGCGGTTGCGGCGCGGCCCCGAGCTGTGGCGGGACATGCGCATGGTGCGCCGCCGCACGTACACGAAGATGTGCGCGTACAGCGTCACCATGACGACGAAGGTGAGCAGGTTGAACACGGCCCAGAACACCAGGTAGGAGTTGCTGTACAGCGGCGCCATGTTGGAGCAGTAGTCCAGGCCGCAGATGCAGTTCCACCCCGCGCTGGGGATGGCGCCCATGACGATGGACAGCGTCCAGATGATGACGATCACCACCACCACGCGCCGGTTGCTCATGCGCGTGTGCAGCTGCATGCGGAACACGGTGATGTGGCGCTCGATGGCGATGGCCAGCAGGTTGGCCACCGAGGCGGTCAGCGACGTGTCGATGAGGCCCTGGCGCAGCAGCCACGTGGACACGGACAGCCGCTGCGTGTTGGGGCCCGTGTTGAACATCAGGTAGAAGTAGGCCAGGCCCGCGAAGAAGTCGGCCGCCGCCAGGTTGGCCATCAGGTAGTAGATGGGGAAGTGGAAGCGGCGGTTGACGTAGATGGCCACCATCACCAGCAGGTTGGCCAGCATGATGAAGATGCACACGGTGATGCCCAGCCCCATCACCAGCTTGCTGACGGCGTCCCACTCGCGCGCCAGCGGCTTCATGCTGCGGTTGTAGAAGAAGGCGATGCTCTCGTTGTAGAAGCACTGCTCCTCCTCCCCCTCCGACGACGACGACGACGACAACGACGCCTCCGACGACGACATCATCATGACCACGGCCTGACGGACAGACAGACGGGTGGGAGGAGGGACACACGGGTTAGGGTCACCACAAGTAGAGCAGAGAGACGGGTTAGGGTCACCACAGGTAGAGCAGACAGACGGGTTAGGGTCACACAGGTAGAGCAGACAGACAGACGGGTTAGGGTCACCACAGGTAGAGCAGACAGACGGGTTAGGGTCACACAGGTAGAGCAGACAGACGGGTTAGAGTCACCACAGGTAGAGCAGACAGACGGGTTAGGGTCACCACAGGTAGAGCAGACAGACGGGTTAGGGTCACACAGGTAGAGCAGACAGACGGGTTAGGGTCACACCGGTAGAGCAGACAGACGGGTTAGAGTCACCACAGGTAGAGCAGAGAGACAGAGAAAGTTTGGAGGCCGAGTTAGAGTCAGACTGGGGAGACAGACAGGCGTTAGAGACAGACACGTGTAAGAGCAGACAGACAGACAGACAGACAGACAGACATGTTGTATTTAAGGTGGAAGTGCATCAGGGATGTACCCCGCCCCAACCCCAGTTACGATGTTCACATGATGAATAACATCTGGTTACCTAGGTTACCTACAGTAGGTTACCTAGGTTACCTACAGTAGGTTACCTAGGTTACCTACAGTAGGTTACCTTGGTTACCTACAGTAGGTTAACTAGGTGTCAGACTTACTAACGGGGCTTCTGTGTTTACATGGCCTTTAGGATTGTTTACGCGTTACAGAGCTAACAGGGTTCTATTTGGGTACTACACACCAACATACACTCTAGCGTACACATCAGGATAACCACTGTCGTACATTCCAGCAAACAGCCCAGGATTCACACAAGAGTACACTATATCATACACACTAGTGTACACACTAGAAAAACATGTGTGTGTGTGTGTGTGTGTGTGTGTGTGTGTGTGTGTGTGTGTGTGTGTGTGTGTGTGTGTGTGTGTGTGTGTGTGTGTGTGTGTGTGTGTGTGTGTGTGTGTTTTTATTTGTTTATTAAAGGATCTCCATAACTGAACACTCAGCTGTCTTATGTCATCAGAGATTAAAAAAAAAACATACTTTTAAAAACAAAATATATGAATACAATAACATTCAATGTGTGTCATATTAAGAATCATTAGCTTAAGTACATTCAGACATTGGATGGATCAAACATTTATAAACAGATTAGTACTATTAGAACTAATGTTTATATTTCTACTATTATGCTAAAAGAACATTTTACAGTACAACAGTACATAGTGTAATGTTTGTTCTAACATTGTCTGTGCATCTGAGCACAGTTCTGGCTGCGCAGTTTAGAAGTGGGTGGTGTGTTCATGTCCTTTTTAGGAGTGTGTTCAGGTCCTGTTTAGGAGTGGTGGTGTGTTCAGGTCCTGTATAGGAGTGGTGGTGTGTTCAAGTCCTGTTTAGGAGTGGTGGTGTGTTCAAGTCCTGTTTAGGAGTGGTGTTGTGTTCAGGTCCTGTATAGGAGTGGTGGTGTGTTCAGGTCCTGTATAGGAGTGGTGGTGTGTTCAGGTCCTGTATAGGAGTGGTGGTGTGTTCAGGTCCTGTATAGAAGTGGTGGTGTGTTCAAGTCCTGTATAGGAGTGGTGGTGTGTTCAGGTCCTGTTTAGGAGTGGTGGTGTGTTCAGGTCCTGTATAGGAGTGGTGGTGTGTTCAGGTCCTGTATAGGAGTGGTGGTGTGTTCAGGTCCTGTATAGGAGTGGTGGTGTGTTCAAGTCCTGTTTAGGAGTGGTGGTGTGTTCAGGTCCTGTTTAGGAGTGGTGGTGTGTTCAGGTCCTGTATAGGAGTGGTGGTGTGTTCAAGTCCTGTATAGGAGTGGTGGTGTGTTCAGGTCCTGTATAGGAGTGGTGGTGTGTTCAGGTCCTGTATAGGAGTGGTGGTGTGTTCAGGTCCTGTATAGGAGTGGTGGTGTGTTCAGGTCCTGTTTAGGAGTGGTGGTGTGTTCAAGTCCTGTATAGGAGTGGTGGTGTGTTCAGGTCCTGTTTAGGAATGGTGGTGTGTTCAAGTCCTGTTTAGGAGTGGTGGTGTGTTCAAGTCCTGTTTAGGAGTGGTGGTGTGTTCAAGTCCTGTATAGGAGTGGTGGTGTGTTCAAGTCCTGTTTAGGAGTGGTGGTGTGTTCAGGTCCTGTTTAGGAGTGGTGGTGTGTTCAGGTCCTGTATAGGAGTGGTGGTGTGTTCAGGTCCTGTATAGGAGTGGTGGTGTGTTCAGGTCCTGTATAGGAGTGGTGGTGTGTTCAAGTCCTGTATAGGAGTGGTGGTGTGTTCAAGTCCTGTATAGGAGTGGTGGTGTGTTCAGGTCCTGTTTAGGAGTGGTGGTGTGTTCAGGTCCTGTATAGGAGTGGTGGTGTGTTCAGGTCCTGTATAGGAGTGGTGGTGTGTTCAGGTCCTGTATAGGAGTGGTGGTGTGTTCAGGTCCTGTATAGGAGTGGTGGTGTGTTCAGGTCCTGTATAGGAGTGGTGGTGTGTTCAAGTCCTGTTTAGGAGTGGTGGTGTGTTCAGGTCCTGTATAGAAGTGGTGGTGTGTTCAAGTCCTGTATAGGAGTGGTGGTGTGTTCAGGTCCTGTTTAGGAGTGGTGGTGTGTTCAGGTCCTGTATAGGAGTGGTGGTGTGTTCAAGTCCTGTATAGGAGTGGTGGTGTGTTCAAGTCCTGTTCAGGAGTGGTGGTGTGTTCAAGTCCTGTATAGGAGTGGTGGTGTGTTCAGGTCCTGTATAGGAGTGGTGGTGTGTTCAAGTCCTGTTTAGTACTGGGAGTGTGTTCATGTAATAAATAAATAAAAAATCAATACTCTAAGTGAAACAGAACTAAAGATGGAGGAAGCTTCTGTAATATAAAGTATTAAATGGTAGATAGGAACCACATCTAGCTCAACCCATTTTGACCACAACAGAGTTAATATATTCAGACCAAGAGTACTATCAACGTGTGTGTGTGTGTGTGTGTGTGTGTGTGTGTGTGTGTGTGTGTGTGTGTGTGTGTGTGTGTGTGTGTGTGTGTGTGTGTGTGTGTGTGTGTGTGTGTGTGTGTGTGTGTGTGTGTGTGTGTGTGTGTGAGAGAGTGTATTTTCCATCTGGAGTTTTACGAGTGTTCCTGTTTTTAAAACTCGCTAAGGACCCAAAAACTGCGATATCTCTCTCTCTCTCTCTCTCTCTCATTCACTGATAAAATCACACATATACAAGCATGATACACTATTATTACACGTGTGTGTGTGTGCGTGTGTGCATGTGTGTGTGTGCGTGTGCGTTGATTGAGTGTGAGCTTCATTAATAACATAAGTCCAGACCGTTTGAGCCGACCCAATCACGTCCAGCCTGACGTTCTAGTCTGTTTCCATGGTCACCACGGCGGCTGATGTGTTTGGCTGTAAGACGGATACTGTACTATAATATAGAGCAGTATAACTGTATACTATGCTATTTTACACTAGTCTCTATACTACACTACACTAAATAATACTATACTTCATTATTCTATACTACCATTGATTATAAAATATTATGCTTCACGACTCTTTACATCTGTATAGTATAAAATACTGTTCTGTACTATTCTTTATTATCGTAGTACTCTAAGTCATATAGTATAATACATATACTATAAGATACGAAACTATACAAAACGATACTTTACTATAATAGTATACCATACTAAACTATTCTTTACTAAACCATACTACTGTATACTATAAAATACTGTACTAAACTATACAATGTGATATGATGCTATACTATATTATGCTACCATAAACTATACAGTACAATATAATACTATACCATTCTACTTTATACTATACTATATTTTCTATACTACTGTATACTACGATTACTATACAATACTATACTAAACTATGCCTCCTCCTCTCTCTTCTCCTTCTCTCTCCTCTCCTTTCTCCTCTCTCCTCTATCTCCTCTCCTCCTCTCTTCTCTCCTCTATCTCCTCTCCTCCTCTCTCCTCCTCTCTCCTCTGCCCTCCTTCTCTGCCAGGTTTCTGTACAATGGATGCATTGTTCTCCTCCGCCCTAAAATCAGCGAGAGAAATATAAAAACCTAGAAACAGACACACACTGCACTCACTCACACACACACACACACACACTGCACTCACACACACACACACACACACTGCACACACACACACACACACACACGCACACACACACACACACACACACACACACACACACTGTCACAGACTGTTTTGCACACAGATACATATCTGTGTCACAACACCCGCACACAAAAACATATCCCCTCCCCACACACACAAACACAACCACACGCACACACACACACACACACACACACACACACACACACACACACACACACCCCTCCCCTCACACACACATACTGAAACAAACAGCTACTGAATACTGGACCCTCCAAACGTTATGAATACTCCCTAGTGTGTGTGTGTGTGTGTGTGTGTGTGTGCGTGTGCGTGTGTGCGTGTGTGTGTGCGAGCAAGCGTTTGTGTGTCTAGAGTTCTATAGAGCTTCTACATGTAAGTATATAGTATTGCATAGTAGAGACTACAGTGTATGTGAGTAAAGTGTATAGTATAGTCTAGTATATAGTATATGTTAGTATATAGTAGTGTATAGCATAGGTTAGTATATAGTATATGTTAGTATATAGTATAGTGTATAGTATAGGTTAGTATATAGTATATGTTAGTATAGGTTAGTATATAGTATAGTGTATAGTATAGGTTAGTATATAGTATATGTTAGTATATAGTATAGTGTATAGTATAGGTTAGTATATAGTATAGGTTAGTATATAGTATAGTATAGGTTAGTATATAGTATATGTTAGTATATAGTATAGTGTATAGCATAGGTTAGTATCTAGTATATGTTAGTATATAGTATAGTGTATAGTATAGGTTAGTATATAGTATATGTTAGTATATAGTATACTGTATAGCATAGGTTAGTATCTAGTACATGTTAGTATATAGTATATAGTATAGTATGGCTACATGTTGGTCTAGCCCTGCTACATAGGGTGTGGTACATGTTGCTAGTCTAACGTAAACTCTCATATTCCCCGACAGTGGTGTCCATTATCTACAAACTCACACGACAGAGACTACAACATCACGTAACACTACTACCCCTAACAGCCACCACTACACCACAACACTACTGAACAACTCTATGACACAACATTATTCTACATAACACTACTACACAATGCTATTACAGAAAACCAATACACAACACTATATTACACTACTACAAAACATTACACTGATACGGAACACTTCTACACATCACTAATACACAATATCACTACACAAGTCTACTCTACACAACATAACAAAATCAAAACAGAACACAACTACACAAGACTACCAAACAACACTTCTTTACAAAGCAATACTACACAACATCAATACAGGAAACTACAACACAATATTCCACACAACACTTCTACACAACACCACTACAGAACATCCCAACAGAATCCTACTACACAACACAACACTACCCTACATAACATGACTATACACCACACTACTGCTACTACTACAATACTACACAAGCCTTCTCTTCCAACACCAGTACATATAATGGTACCACACAAAAACTAGTCCACAACACTACTACATAAGACTACTACGCAAGAATACTCTACACTACACTACCAACACTACTCTACACAAAACTATTACGCAACACTATTACTAAAAAAACCGACCTGCTCCTTAATGACCGGTACTGTCTAACCCCTACCTGCTCCTTAATGACCTGTCTCTGTACTGTCTAACCCCTACCTGCTCCTTAATGACCTGTCTCTCTGTAGTACTACTATGCAACACCACTACACAACACTACTCTACCCAACACTACTACACAACATCACTACATAAATCTACACAACACTACTTAACTGCAATACTAAACAAGACTACTAATTAACGCTATTCTGCACATCACTATACAACACCACTGAACAACACTAATACACGACGCAACTACACTAACCTACTCTAAAATCACTAGAAGATATATGTGTGTGTGTGTGTGTGTGTGTGTGTGTGTGTGTGAGCTTGTGTGAATTAGCTTGTGTGTGTGTGTGTGTGTGTGTGTGTGTGTGTGTGTGTGTGTGTGTGTGTGTGTGTGTGTGTGTGTGTGTGTGTGTGGCAACACTACTATACAGAGAAACACTACACAACACTACTACCCAACACTACTTGACACAACACTACCACTACACAATACTACTACACAACAGGGCTAAACAACACTGGACTTAAACGCGTCCCTGCTAAACAATAGCATTACAGGTCAGCGTTGGACTGAGCGCAGAGTGGTGATCGTGGTCATGGGTTCAACTATACACTGAAGCTTTCCTTTGTGCAGCAAAACAAGTCTCATGTTGCCCACGTTACCGGGGTGATGTGGAACCAGAACAGAACCTGCCACAGTATGAATGTACTTTGAAACCGATTAAGATTTAGTTAGGATACACTATCCCCTACCTGTTCCTTCATGACCTGTCTCTGTACCGTCTAACCCCTACCTGCTCCTTAATGACCTGTCTCTGTACTGTCTAACCCCTACCTGCTCCTTAATGACCTGTCTCTGTACTGTCTAACCCCTACCTGCCCCTTAATGACCTGTCTCTGTACTGTCTAACCCCTACCTGCTCCTTAATGACCTGTCTCTGTACTGTCTAACCCCTACCTGCTCCTTAACGACCTGTCTCTGTACTGTCTAACCCCTACCTGCTCCTTAATGACCTGTCTCTGTACTGTCTAACCCCTACCTGCTCCTTAATGACCCGTCTCTGTACTGTCTAACCCCTACCTGCTCCTTAATGACCCGTCTCTGTACTGTCTAACCCCTACCTGCTCCTTAATGACCTGTCTCTGTACCGTCTAACCCCTACCTGCTCCTTAATGACCTGTCTCTGTACTGTCTAACCCCTACCTGCTCCTTAATGACCTGTCATTAAGGATGGATAGGGATTATAAACAAAATCACATTCAGCGATACCTGTGAACCTCACTTTAATATGAAAAAATGAATATATAAATATACATTATGGTGTTATTTCTTATGCATGATTTAGATATGGGCCAGTGAATATATAAACAAATAATGAAAAAATATAGAAATGTGTTGTTGACATACATTTTGTTTTTATGACAATAACCCTTTGCATTAATAATTAACCAAACACCAAGCAGCTGTAGCCACAGTGAGTACTTCCTCCTCAAACCACTTCTCCCTATCAGAGAAACCCAGAAAGATTGTCTTGTCTCTCTCTCTCTCTCTCTCTCTCTCTCTCTCTCTCTCTCTCTCTCTCTCTCTCTCTCTCTGAGGGTGTGTCACTCTCCTGGGATCCCGTTCTACACATGACATCATTTATCAGACCTTAATCTCATCAGCCACGATGACATCACTGAGACGAAGGCACAACACATCCCCAACACATCTGGACTAGCCTGTTCACATCTGGACTAGCCTGTTCACATCTGGACTAGCCTGTTCACAACTGGACTAGCCTGAAATCATCGAGACTAACCTCTACACATCTGGACTAGTCTCTACCCATCTGGAGTAGCATATACACATCTGGAGTAGAATATACACATCTGGACTATCATATACACATCTGGACTATCATATACACATCTGGACTAGCATATACACATCTGGACTAGTCTCTACCCATCTGGAGTAGCATATACACATTTGGACTAGCATATACACATCTGGACTATCATATACACATCTGGACTATCATATACACATCTGGACTAGCATATACACATCTGGACTAGTCTCTACCCATCTGGAGTAGCATATACACATCTGGACTAGCATATACACATCTGGACTATCATATACACATCTGGACTATCATATACACATCTGGACTAGCATATACACATCTGGACTAGTCTCTACCCATCTGGAGTAGCATATACACATCTGGAGTAGCATATACACATCTGGACTATCATATACACATCTGGACTATCATATACACATCTTGACTATCATATACACATCTGGACTAGCCTCTACCTATCTAGACTAGCATATACACATCTGGCCTATCCTGATATCATCTAGACTAGCCTCTACACATCTGGACTAGCCTCTACACATCTGGACTATAATATACACATCTGGACTAGCTTGAACATATTGCCTGGCCTCAACCCATCTGGACGAGCCTCTACACATCTGGACTACCCTAGTATACAGCACAGACCTACCAAGGTCTGAGTGCACACATCCACTCTTTATTCCAAACTCAAATCCTCCTTCCATCTTCTGCCAACGTCTGCTTCCTGTTACCCTCAAGAGTTCCATCTCAGCATCACTTGGAAGAAGGAAAGTTGTGACTAATCCATGATGAATAATATTGGTAAATTTATTATCCTTAATAATTAATGATGAATAATTATACAAATTACATTGTCAGTCCATGGCAGTCATACACCAGCACATCGTGAACTGACCGAGGAAAAACATTAATGTTGGAAGTTTACTTACAAGTGTATTGTGTTTGTGTACTTTCTGTGTACATGTGGCAAGCATGTATGTTTACTTACTGTGTACATGTACTTAGTGTGTACATGTATTAAATGTAAGTTTGGAATTGGAACATGATAACTGCCAATGTGATCGAAAGCTAAACAAACAGGAGACATTCTGACTCCACAGGTCAAAAGGATTCAACACTCACATACTACACACTCACATACTACACACACACACACACACACACACACACACACACACACACACACACACACACACACACACGCACACACACACACACACACACACACACGCACGCATGTCCGGTCTCTCTCTCAAATTCTCTCTTTCTTTGAAAAGGTGGACCCATGCTTGTCTTTCCAGTCAATGTTGTCTTGTTCTGTCTTTAAAACCAGCTTCCTGCATGAGCACACACACACACACACACACACACACACACACACACACACACACACACACACACACATACACAATACAAGAGCACCAGTACCTCAACAACTTATTTAGGAGTAATAATTAGGTGAGTGCTGCATGCAGCGCTTAACTATTGTTCTTCTTAAGTTTCATTTAATTTTACATTTGATCCGATAGATTATGTATGGATCAGTGATGTAATAAATACGAAGATAACGGCAGAACTTATATTATATGTAACAGATGCTAGATATGATATATAGATCATAGTTCACAAAAGGAGAATAGTTTATATATAATAGATATAGACAGTTTGGATCAGATACACGTATATTTACGTGTATTGATGTTCCACATGTTTTATATATTTTATATTTAGTATATTATCAGATGTGATGTTCTCGATATAATAGTTTCTAAATAGTTTATACTATATCAGAGGTGATGTTATCTATGTTAGGTATAGTTAATTCTATTTTGATCAGATGTGTTGGAGCAGACAGTGAGAGACCAGCGCTCCACGGCCCGGCACCAGATCCCCGAGGAAAATCAGGACAGATGTCATGTTTCCTCTGCCTGACCCTCCACTGCGTCTCACGTCCTCCTGTTCTCTAACGTCCCTTGTTCTGACACCCGGCCGCCCGATCCCGCCCGCTGCCCAGGACGCAAGGCTCATCACCCCGCAGCCCCTCCGCGCCGGAGTCTCTCCCCCCCCCGGGGCGCAGCAGGCATCTGCTGACTCCATCAGAGCCCCGTCTGCCCCGGACGCGTCCCAGCTGCGTCTACGTGGCAACTTCGGCACTTTGATTGCGTAAAAGGTCACCTTGTCGAAGATCCGTAAGCCAACTTGTTGAACTAGAGTAGAAAACGGATCTTAAACCCGCCTGAGAGGTTTTAGGGGCGCAGACTGGACATACTTACGGGGTCCTTTTCAGCTCGGGCGGTGCGGAGTTCAGCCCAACACTTTGACGCGCTGTGCGTAAAATTCCTCCCAAATGTGGATTCCTCGGCTGATCTAGAGAGACAGCTGGTTGTTATCCGAATCCAAAACAGACACGTGGAATCTTCTCATTTTAACGTTTCTACAAAAAATTCTCTTCTTCTCCTCCTCTTGGTTTCTCTCCTGCATACAGGCTCTCTGTGTCCGTCCCGCGCCGTGCCTCCCTCTGCTCACACACCGCCGCTCCTACACGAGAGGACCTTTGTCTGAGGGTGACGTCACGCGCGGACACGCACACAAACACACACACACACACACACACACACACTAGGGTACTGACGCGCGCAAGCGCCTAGACACAGTTCGGAGTTGTTCGTGTCTCCCTCGGTGCGTAATTGGAAACACATTCAGCAACTTGTTAAGAAAACGAGCGGCAGGAAGGCAGGGGGAGGGGAGAGATTCAAAGACATATTGTGTTCTCACCGATCAACCTTCTACGTCGTACTGCTGCTATACAACTAATACTATACTAATACTACTAATACTATTCCACCACATACCTTCCTCACCGGACCTCAAGATAACACTCGCCTCGTGCCGGGTTGGTGCTGTAGTGGAACAACAGGAGTATTGCAGTAGTACAGTGTGCAGTGGTAGATGTTTGATATCCTTAGCACCGCTCAGGAGGGAGAAAACGGAAGATATTCATTGACTTCTTTTGTGGCAGATATTCTCTGATAACCCATGCGGTTTCTTCTTGTTTTGGATTATCCGTTTCAAAGGCTTATTGAGGTTAATGTGGTCGGTGTATCTGTTATCTTTGACTAAGGCCTTAACCCGGCATACAGCTTTCCAGAGAGGTCAGAGGTCAAGATGTCTATGATGTCGATGTGTAGATGAGAAGGCACTATCACTGAATGGTAAGGGCTTAAAAAGCTGTTTGGCTCAGTTGTAAGAATACCTGCAGTTTCTATGAAAGCCTTCGTCATATGTCAGATAATTGTCACAGTATAACTTTTGGGTTGTGATGGTCTAGTGGTTGGGATGTTCGGGTCTAACCCCTACCTGCTCCTTAATGACCTGTCTCTGTACTGTCTAACCCCTACCTGCTCCTTAATGACCCGTCTCTGTACTGTCTAACCCCTACCTGCTCCTTAATGACCTGTCTCTGTACTGTCTAACCCCTACCTGCTCCTTAATGACCTGTCTCTGTACTGTCTAACCCCTACCTGCTCCTTAATGACCCGTCTCTGTACTGTCTAACCCCTACCTGCTCCTTAATGACCTGTCTCTGTACTGTCTAACCCCTACCTGCTCCTTAATGACCTGTCTCTGTACTGTCTAACCCCTACCTGCTCCTTAATGACCCGTCTCTGTACTGTCTAACCCCTACCTGCTCCTTAATGACCTGTCTCTGTACTGTCTAACCCCTACCTGCTCCTTAATGACCTGTCTCTGTACTGTCTAACCCCTACTGCTCCTTAATGACCTGTCTCTGTACTGTCTAACCCCTACCTGCTCCTTAATGACCTGTCTCTGTACCGTCTAACCCCTACCTGCTCCTTAATGACCTGTCTCTGTACTGTCTAACCCCTACCTGCTCCTTAATGACCTGTCTCTGTACTGTCTAACCCCTACCTGCTCCTTAATGACCTGTCTCTGTACTGTTACGTGACCTAAGCATTCACTCAGTTCCCGGTTGGTCGTTTGTAGAACCGGGAACCGTTTTTCCCTTTTTTCCCGACAGTTAATTGCAACCGGTGGGTTAAAAATTCACAATTCACAGTAAAAAAAAAAACGCTGTCCACACTCCTCCTCACAACGCATGAAATGAAATGTTGCCCTGCACTTTGAGTTCAGAACATCCCACTGCCTCTAACACAGCCACTAACCTCATGCATAATTGAAACTGAGTAAGTGAGTATTTGCAGTGGCGAGAAAACAGTTAATTTGTGGCCACTATCGGAGAGCGGGTGGTTATCTGGGTCGGAATAAACAAAGAATCAGTTACAGGAGCGGCTTTACCCCCTATGGGATAGACTGACAAACCATGGCTGATTTACATCTCAACAATCAACCAAAGCCTTTATCGAACCATCTCTGTACTGAACCATCTCCTACCTGTCCCTCAGGGAGCACTCACACTGGGCCGTCTGTACCGTTGCCCGAGTACGTCTGCCCCCTGAAGTCTAGACGGTTTGTCTGGTGTGAGCGCGCCGTCCGTACTCCAGTACAGTTCAACTCGGTGGCCTCAGTTCACTTCAGAGAGGTGTGCTCAGGCCACGCTACAGACGCTGATGAGCCGACACGCGCACACGCACGGATACGCAGCCTATATGTACAAGAGGCCACCGTACTCAGGCCCAGGTGAGATCGCCTGGTGTGAGCACAGGCCAGCGGCACAGTGGGGGGGATCGTACTTGAGAACGGTACAGGGACACTCTGCCTGGTGTGAGTGCGCCCTTAGTGTCCTGTCTGTCTCCTTGAACTGTCTAACCCCTCTCTGCTGTCTGTCCACCTGCTGTCTTCAGTCTGTCCCAATCTAAACCTAAAGGACACCTGATTATTATTGATTATTGATGACTGATAAGGATGGGAGGGCAGGAGATATGAGGACCCACTCTGTTCACACCTTCTCATTCCCTCTTCATCGTGTATTTCGATGTGAAGACAGATGATCCATTTCAGCGTGGGAACGGTCGTCTCTCACAGGAAGTAGAAAACCGCACCACAACATTCTGCAGGCTAATCAGTCGCTGTGATCAGAATGCAGTCAGTATTTCTAGACCCGCTACACCGCGGCGCCAAGGCCCAGTGCACATACACAGCGTGTGGCACAAACTACTTTATGAGCAGTCTATATATCCATCCATAAATCCAGGTGCGTGAGTGTCCTTAGTGATGCTGAACTCCTGGGTGTCAAAAGTTTTATGCATGAAAACCATTAAAACTCCCGAGAATAATGACTGACAGTAGAAGAGTTTTAACGTCATAAAATGTAATCCTGACACAGTGGAGCATTAGCCTAATAGAATTAGTGTCATTCTAAGCTTGTATTGC